>NW_023046301.1:0-60883 GCF_011762505.2 Arvicanthis niloticus
ATAATGACCCTCTCTAGCATCTTGCTGAGTGGTCCAGAATAAATATGCCGTGCTTTTGTAGCTGCCATGGTTTGGGGTTTGAGAACCTTCCAGAACTCCTCCAAATATTCTGGGTGAAATCTTCAAGGTTTATTACTATGGGGCATTAGTTTAAAGTATGTTTCAGGAGCCTCTCTCCTCCTCCTATTAACGGCTGCTATGTTCATGGTGTCCCTAGGAACTGTGGATCCTGCCTATACAATGCTCTCAGCTTCACTGACATAGATTCCATCAAATTCAGGCCTCCACCACAAGGCTAGATAAATCCATGCCTTATGCGTCTTAGGTTTTGTGTTTTTATTTTGTTTGGAGGAGGCAGGGTTAACTGAGGGGTTTTAGCACCTCAACACTAAGGAAGAAAATTAAATACTTTGCCAGGATTAAATCATATTATGAAACTCCTGCCCCAATTCTCCTAGAGGACAGTGCACTATTTTAGTGGTGATGTCACCCCTATAACTTAGAACACTAATAATAGATGCTTTGCCTTGGGTTTTCTTCTATGCATTTGCTATGTGCAGGAGTTGTTCCTGTAAACCTGCCTCAACCTACTCTTGAAGACCCTGGCAGGGATGATTGAGAAATAGCATGTCATTGTCAAAGTTTTGAACGATGAATAGTCCTGTATTCACAGTATCTGTTTTTGGGATTCCATTGCCCTGTAGTTCTTCTCAGCCCAGTCTGCCTGCTAGAATTTCATGCATCTTGTAAATTTCTGCTTAAACATCACCTCCTGGTAGTCAGACTATCCTTGCTCTTACCTCATGGGCCTATCATTCTGTAACAAGAACTAATGTTTAATACTCTGCAAGTATTGTAATTGTGGCTTATTGTTATTTTATTTTGCGTATCTTTGATTTACTTGAACATCCTGTCACATATTCAAATTTTCAGGGTGTTTTTCTTTTTTTTCTCCTTTTCTTTTTTTCTTCTTCTTTTTTTAAACAGAGTCACACTATGTAGCTCAGGCAGTTTCAGACTTGAGACCCCCTGCATTGCTTCCCCCATGCTGGGATTTCAGGTGAGTGTCAACACACCTACCAGAGGTGCAATTTTGTTGAATTGTCTAATTTTATTCCTTTCATATTGTTCAAGGTAATGGTACAAGACACCTGACTCTTCTTGTTCATATTCAGACATTAGTCACTCAAAGAAAATTTCTGTTAATTATACACTTAACAATATATATTCTATTGTGTTATACTTTTATCAGTTATAAAATTGGAGCAGGAACTCTTTTCTATGATGTCATCGAATCGTGATGGGGTTTCACAGTACTTTTCGGGAATTTTATGAAACTCATTATCTATTTCCAAATCTGAACATACTCTAACTGTATTTTTAAAAATTTCCCAACAGCAGGAAATGCCACCAACTACTTCTTCAGAGTTTCTGTTACTGTTTTCCTGGATTTCCTTCTACATCCTGGCTGCACTATCAGTCTCCTTTGCCAGTATTTTTCACTCACTTGAATGTTAGGATTCCCAGACCTCAACTTCAGTAACTTCCTCTCCTTCCCTGAACTTTCTTACCCAGTGTCTTAACAACTCCTAGAGTTTCAGGTATGATTTATCACAGACGCATTCTATCATCTGCCTTTCTAGAAACCACCTTTCCATGAGGCTCTAGACTCATGAACATATGATCCACTTCACAGCTCCTTGTAGTCATTGCAGAAATTACCAAAGCCAAAAGGAGCTCATTCTCTTCTTCTATTGCCCGATTGATCCCCTCAGACTATGACAGTGATTAAGAGAGTCCAATGGCACATTATGGATCACATTCATGGTCAGAGATTATGTTAGGTACCACAGCTGCTCCCTTCCTAGTCTTCTTCATTTCAGTGAGACCATAGCCTTTTCCAGAAGTTGTCAGTTCAGATCCCAGTTTTCTCCTCTTCTATACTTCTTTATCCAGCCCCACTGGAAGGTCCTTCTAACCTCTATTTCAAGCATCTTTCAAGCTACATACTTTTGTCTGTTTTCATTGACACACCTCACGTCCAATGCCCAGCTTCTAATAGACTAGGAAGGTCACTTTCTATGCTTTCTCCCTGCTTCTGCTCTTATCTTCTTGAAATCACTCCAGGAACAACAAGCAGTCTGATTAAATAAAAATTAAAGCATGTCACTCTTCTTCTAAAACTCCTCCAGTGATGTATAACAGGCTTTCTCTTTGTCCAAACCTCAGGCTGCTCTGTACTTTCATAGTGAGTACATCTTGACTTTGCTCCACTACTCTGACCTTGTACTGACAAGTTCAGTTTCATCTAGTAAAAAAAAAAAAAAAAAAAAAAAAAATAATAATAATAATAACCTTTTTTAAAAAACAAAAACCTTAATGTATTTAAGTTGACATATTAATAATAACTTCAAGTATATTTTCCAGATTGGCCTGAAGTTCACAACAGAGTTGCTCACACTCAGTGACAAACAAAAAAGGTTACAGTTGACAATTGGGAAGCCAAATCCATTGGTTTAAACAGGTACCAAATCATCTCAACATAAAAGTTAGGAGTTTTCACATGATGCCTTAACTGTCATTCATTTATTACTTTTTAGTTAAATTGCTAAAGGCATCATCTACAACTTTCCATATAGAATTAACAGAAGTTAATCTGACATTTCTTCCAGCTCTTCCTTTCAATCAGAAGCAGACTATTATATCCCAAGCCCCAGTCTTGGTGTCCTTTGTATCCCACTTACTTTTCTATGTAAGACTCACAACTTTTGATATTTGAAGGTGTTTCTTTTTCCATATATTTTTGTCTAAACACTTGACCTTTTTATTAGTAAACATTGTATCAGGCAGCTAAGAAAGAATCCTCTTAGATTCCAATCCTCAGAACAAGTTTCTATTCACTGGAAGCCTGTCCTTTCTGCTAATGTAATAATAAACTCTAACAAAAGTAAGTGATAGAAGAAGTGGTTATTTTAGCTCACATGATCATGTTAAAGCCTAAATTTGTTAGTTTTCCATTGCTGTTATAAAACACTCTGACCCAAAGCAAATTAGGAAGGAATGATTTGTTTGGGCTGGGATTTCCAGGAAGCAAGTCCATCATACAAAGAACAGCATGGAATGGGGACAAAATCTGGAAGCTGACTGATGACATTTTTTTTTTATCTGCATATGGGAAGCAGAGAGAGGGAATGGAAACTGGTGTAAAGCTGTGTGTGTGTCCTCCAAACCCACCTCCAGCAACATAATTCCTCCAGCAAGACTGTGTCTCTTAAAGGGTCTATAACCTCTCCAAACACCGACAACAACTAGGGACAAATGTTCAAATACATGAGCATAGGTGATGCATTTTTCATTCAATCTACTACATCACTAGGAATATACTGCTAATCAGGAGCCTGGCATAACTGGCTATAACACATCCATACACAGTCAAGAAGCAAACAGAAATAATTAATGTATGCATGCCTATACTCAGCTTAATTTCTTGGTTCTTATTCAGTTCAATATCCCCATCTTAGGGAATGGTTGCCATCCACATGAGCTGGTATTCCCAGCTCAATCAATATAATCAAGATACCCCCTTATATGATAATGTGACCTAGACAGTCCTTTATGGAGACTCTTTTCCCAGGTGATTTGAGACTGTGTCAAGTTGACAATGAAAACTAGTTACCACATTCCCCAATTCTTGGCTCTATAGCCAGAGAAATTTGCTATAATTAGAGTAGATTTCAGCTCTATCCTACACGATGCACAGAAACACAATTGTCTCCATCACTGACCCTGCTATCCTCTATTGTAGAAATTTAAATGCAATCTGTCTTGCTATTTTTAACAAGTGTCAGAATAATTTTTTCCCCTCTACACTTCATATCACACTTCTTATAAAACCTGAATTTATTAGCCCAAGTTACACTCACCTTTTTCTCCCTTTCTCCCATAAGTTCAACCGCACTGTTCATCTTCTGGTTGCTTTCATTCCTTGGATTCTTCTAACCTTTGTGCCTTTGTGCCTCTGTAGCTCTTCCCATGGCCCGGACGTTTTCTCGCTTATGGCTTTTACTTGATTGATGTCCTCCTTTCTCCTGTTGTTTAGGGTTCAGCTTAAGTTACATGGATAAAAAAATGTCCTCTGATCTCCATCCCTTATGCTGCTATTCTATCTTAGCTCCTTTCTATCCCAGTGATGAGACACCATGACTTCATTGAAAAACAAAGGCTTACTGTGTTTCACAGTTTCAGGATGTGAGTTCATGGCCTTCATGATGGGGGGAGGGGAGCATGGCAGCAGGCAGGCACAACACTGGAGCTGAGAATTTATATCTTTATCTGAAATTAGGAGGCAGACAGAGACATACATAAGAATAGGGTGAGCTTTTGAAACCCCAAATCCTACCCCCAGTGACACACCTTCAACAAGGCCACACTTCCAAATCCTTCCCAAACAGTTTTTCCAACTGTGGACCAAGCATTCAAATATATAGGCCAATAGGGGGTGACATTCTCAGTCAAATCATCACACATTCCATTTCTGTCTAAGTTGTGTACCTATATCAAATCCTACTTGGCTTGGTTTTGTAAGCAAAGTTTTATGATAATTCAGACACTCTTGTTTACTCTATGGCTGCCTTCATAATCTACCTGTGAGATCAACCACAGCATTAGAGACCTTGCAGCTCCAAATCAAAAACATTTGCTCTCTGGCTCTTCATAGAAGCACAGCATCTGTATCACTAGCCATTGTTCTGGTCCTTTTCGCTAGGAATTAGGCTCCATAGAAACAGAAGCTGTGTCTTATTCTCTTAGTCATCTGTGTTACTCCAAGCAGCTACTACAGACTGCAGGAGATATATGAAAGGTATCTTTATTCCTCATAGTTCTGGAGACTAGAAGTACAAAATCAAGTCACTGACATTTGCTGAGAATTGCCCTAAATATACAAGATAGTCTCCTCTAGGGGGAGTGAAACAGTGTCCTCATTGACAGTAGGCAGAAAATAAAAGACTCCTGTTGAAGCCTTTTATAAAGAAACAACATTAGTATATTCATGAAAGAAGATCCATAAAATATTCCACCTCCAATACTATTATTACATTAAGAATACTTTCTAGTACATGATTGGGGCAAGTGAGATCATAAACTACTCTACTAAATCATTCTATTGTTGTTGATTATTTATTTGGTTGGTTGGTTAGTTTGAGAGTTTTGCTTTTGGATTTATTTATTTATTTATTTATTTATTGTGACCTGGTTTCTCTGTGTAACCCTGGATGTCCTGGAACTCTCTCTTTCTCTCTCTGTAGACTAGGCTGGCCTCAAACTGAGAGTCTCACCTGCCTCTGTCTCCCGAGTGCTGGGATTAAAGACATGCACCACAATGGTGGCGCACAGCCTTTAATCCCAGTGCTTGGAGGCAGAGGCAGGAGGATTTCTGAGTTCGAGGCCAGCCTGGTCTACAGAGTGAGTTCCAGGACAGCCAGGGCTACTCAGAGAAACCCTGTCTCAAAAAAGCCAAAACAAAACAACAACAAAAAAAAAACCCAAACAAACAAACAAACAAACAAAAAAGACATGCACCACCACCTTTTGGCTCCTATAAAATCATTCCTAAAAGAGCCTGGTACAACAGACATATCCCTTCAAATGTTTATACCAGGAGAATATAAGTGCTTTGAGGAAAACCTCTTTTAGACTTTTGATCATGTTTATTGTGGAAAGTCACAGCAGCCGGACATTGACGTATCTGATCATATTGTATCCATACATACTCAAGAAGCAGGAAGAAATTAATGCATGCATGCATATCTGCACTCAACGTATTTTCTCCACCCTCTGTACAATATGTCTAGGAATTGTGCCACCCATAATAAGCAGGTCTTCTCATCTCAATTGATATAAAAAGAAAATTCCTCACAGGCATGCACAAAGACTAGAATAGTCTGGATTGTAGACAAAGTGACTGTAGTTCATTGCAAACTCAGAGGCAGGAGTCTTTATCACTCCTTGACATGTGCCTCTGTCATGTGACTGCAGCCCTTTCACAGAGGACAGCAAAGCCTCTTTACCAACCTTTTACTTGATTTAGCTACAAGACAGCCTTTGACAAATGGATAAGATTTAAGCAAGTATGTGCCAGCTCCATGTCTAGGGTCATGAGTTTCCATCATAACCACACAGGGCACATCAGAGTAGCCCTCTGTCTCTGGAGAATAAAAGACTCCTGGAGCAGAACCAACCACATCAGCCAGACCCAGTGCATTCAGCTGACTCATGTTTAACACATAGATGAGTGAACTAAATAAATGTTTCTTGTTGAATGCCACTGAGTTTTAAGTTGGTATATTATGCCTCGGTTATGGCAGTGGATACACAAGGTGGTGAACTGGACATAGTTGTCATTCATCTGTCTAAGAATAAATCCCTCTTCTCGTAAATGGAGATGATAGTAATTACTGTTCTCAATGCTGCCTCACAGCAGGTGTGAAAGCCACTTTGGAGAATGATGGCACACCAAGCGCTCGCGCGCGCACAGCGCGCCCCCGCACACACACACACACACACACACACACACACACACACGTGAGCTGCAGCTTGTTATTCATTAGAGGATGCTTTCAGTGCATCTGTGGGAGAGAATGAAATTGATTCTCATCAGAGAATGGGCTGGGGGGCTGGGCAGGGCAATCCATCAGTGGCTGAGACAGTTAATGAATTTGTGGCTTTGCCCTGAGCCACAGACTGCCTGAGGTCACTAATTCCAGAGAAGGTAGGTGAGATGGGTCTCAGGAACTAGTCCAGGACCATTCACAGTGAGAAATAGTGAAATGAACAACGTGCATTGGGAATAAAGACCATGCCATGGAAAGGCAGGGGCTTTTCAGAGGCACTGTCTTGCTTGTCATATGCGTCACTTAACTGAACTGAGAGGTGAATGAGAAAGGCTTCGGCATTTGATAAATTAATCAGCAAGGGCTGCCGCAAACTGCCCACTCATATTGATCATTAGACATTCTGAAAAGGCAAGGAGAAGACTTTTGTAAGTGTTGACTGCAGCTTTTTGCTTTTTTAAATCTTAGGGGTACTTTCTTTAATTGATAAGAGAAGACTTTGTTCAGATGTAAGTAGGTGGAGAAGAAAACATCTTCACAGGGGAATTAGAGCCAGCTGGGGCCAGCTGTGGTACTAGATAGAAATATAAGGCAGGATCATTTGTTCCAGAGGACCTATACTGCGTTCAAAAGTGACCCAAGGCTCAAACTGATATACATGCATGCCACAGTCCCAGAGCATTGGGAGACTTTAACTCAGAATGTCATCTGAAAGGATAATTTCCAATTAGCCATCTTGACCAATTGAGATTTGGACCTTTGGACGGCAGCTGATGGCTAGAGAGGGCTGCAGAGAGCTAGGCTTTTTTTTTTTTTTAATTGGAATTGCTGGTTCTATAGCAGATTTTCCTGTTCTCCCACACTCCTGCCAGTGCTGCTCTCAAGAGCTTCCCAATGCCTTTTGTAGCTCTCCAGGGAACCTTAATGGGATGGTTAATATTATCAACTTGATAGGATTTAGAATTGCCTAAAAGAAAAACCTGTGGGTATGTCTGTGAGAGTTTCTAGATAACTGAGGTGAGAAGAGCCATTCTAATCACAGGAAGCAAACTGTTAAAGCATACCTTTAATCCCAGCACTCAGAAGGCTAAGACAGACAGATCTCAGAGTTCCAGACTAGCCTGGTCTACAGAGAGGGTTCCAGGTCAGCCAGGGCTATACAGAGAGACCCTGTCTGGGAAAAACACAAAATCAAAACCAAAACAAAGAACAAAAGAAAAAAAAAAAAAAAAAACCGTAGAATGTAGGCTAAGTACAAGCACTCCTCTGTGAAAGTAGACTAAGTAATAGCTAGCATTCCTCTGTCTCTGCTTCCTGGCTGAGGGCACAATGTGACAGATGTCTCCCACACCTGCCTCTGTATCTTCCACTCCATGATGGACTCTATTTCCTTAAACTGTAAGTCAAAATAAACCCTACTTCTTCCTGTCAGATATTTTGGTCACAACAGTAAGAAAAGCAAGTAATATAGCTAGAGACCCTCCACAAATAACAACAGTTTTTCTTTTACAAGTAAAAGGGTTAAAAGGAGAAAGCCAGAGACCTACCTACTAGGCAAAATCTGCCTGGAAATCTTTGCTGGTCCCTTGGTCTTATCTAGAGGCAGACTGAAGCCACCACTTAGCATGGCCCCTGGCAGTGTTACGGGGCAGCCAGAGTCAAGGAGAAGTGCAGCTTTCCTGCTTTCAGCTGAGCTCCCAGGCCAGCCATTAAATATGGCAGGCTTAGCATTTCTCACTTCAAACAAGGCTGGAAGGTCCCCGGAGTCTCCGCCCACCCCCTCCTTCCCTCCTCCACTCTTCACTGTTCAGCTGCTGAATGAGACAAGGTCAGCGATTTCTAGCCTTTCGCCAGAGCCCTATTTACCTGGCAGAAAATTAAGAAGGAATTTGGAGAAGTTGGGGGCAGCAATGTTATGCAAACAGGTGGAGGGGGCTTGCTTTGTTTTGGCTCATGGTTCAGGAAAGACTGCTCATCATGATGGTCAAGGAACGGCAGGCAGCTAGAGTATCTTGGATAGCCCAGAAACATGCTAAGTCTCTTCAGTCGGAGCAGAGAGCTGGGGGAGGAAGCACCTTCAAGCCCTATCCTCAGTGATCTAAGTCTTCTACTCAGTACCTATCTCTGAAAAGTTTCATAGCTTCTCAGAACAGTGCCACCATCTGGGGACCAAATGTTTAAGCACAGGAGTCTGTAAGGTAAGTGGGCCATTTTAAACTCAAACCAGAGTGGACAGGAAAATGCCAAAAACAACCTTATAATCATTGGAAACTGTTTTTATTGTTTATTTTTAACAACAAAGTGGGAAAAAAAACATTGTTGGAGAGAAGGCTTAATAGGCAAAGTGTTTGTCATGTAAAATGGAGGACCTATGTTCAGTCCCCAGCAAACACATAAAAAGAAACAGTTGAGTCCTACTGATGTAGTACTGTAATCCCAGTGTCATTGGACAAAGTGAGATCTCTGAAGATCTTTGAAGATCACTGAAGCTCACTGGCCAGGAACATAACTGAATCTGTAAACACCAAGTTAAGTAAGAGACTCTGTCTAAAGAGCAAGGTGGAAAACAATTGGAAATAATAACTCAACATTGACTTCTGGCCTCCATGTTCATAGACCTACATAAAGAGAAACACCACACCATAGTATACCACACCACACCACATACACAAAAGGAGAGAATTCCAAAGCAATACAATGTGGTATGTAGTATAATGACATAAATTTATTTTAGAATATAAAATTGAAGAATACATTCAATACAGTGGCCTGGTAATGAAGTTTTTAAAGTTTATTAAGGAAGTCTGCTTTTGTTCATGTTATCAAGCTATCTTAGCAAATATTCATATGCAACCTGTGGAGAAGCCTAATTGGAGGTTTTTCATGAAAATGAAGCCTGAATTAGAAGCTCCCATTTGGGACACTGGGTTTGACTCTCATCCTGGCCTTCCAACTCAAAGAAGACTCACCCCTCTCTCTCTCTCTCTCTCTCTCTCTCTCTCTCTCTCTCTCTCTCACACACACACACACACACACACACACACACACACACACACACACCACTCTGTCTGTGGATTATGCTTTACCGAGCTCCATGCCTGTCTTAGGAGCCCATCCTTGCTTTAATATTAAACACAGCAAGCCCAGATACAAGTTGTTCCCCTTTCACGAAATCAAATTAAACTTTCATGAAGGCTCATGAGTTCCTCTGTGTGGTTTCCCTTCAGCTTCCCCACAAGCTAATAAAGTCTCAATTAGATTAACCCCTTCCTGACTCTGAGTGGGCACACTCATCTGAGAGGTGTGGGATGCCCGTAAACATGCCCCCTGTCAGCTTTCAGCAAGCAACTAGCTGGAGGAAATATTTGCAAATCTAGTGTTTATTGTCTCCTCAGGGAGCATCTTCCTTAACAATCTCCCTGGTGCTAAGAGCCCTAACTCCTTTCAATTGCCTTCTTCTGACCAAACCGACCTCCTTTCTCACAGAACTGTCTTTGGGGAGCAAATTAGGTTGTTATAGATTCCAAACATATGCTCTAAATTCTCTCCTCGGTTTCTAACATGCAGCCATTTTTCCCCTGTGAAATATGAGTGATGTCTTTATTACCTGTAAAGCATCTCACTTCCCACCCCCTCTTTGGCTTGGCCCTGACAGTCTTAGTCTTAGCAAACAAATGAAAAAGAAAAGCCCACCAAGTCTATGTTCTCAAAACCACAAAAACCACTGAGATACAAAGTCACTCAGAAAGTTCAGAGTATGCCTGTGTGCCAAAACTGGGAAAATAATTGAAAATTTAAAATTGACTTCAGTGGCAGGAAAGCCCAGGTGAGTAGACAGAGGGACAACTAGCTGGCTAGTTCTAAGAGTCTGTATTTGCAAGGAGGGGCAACTCATTGGAAATATTCCCAGATAATGGATCTATGAGCTATTTGAATTAATGGGAGGTATCACAGAACATCCAGAGAGCCAAGAGATAGTGAGAGACCAATTACAGTTACAATAGTGAGAGACCAATTACAGTTACAATGGCAGAACTATCTGTTCTTTACAACTCTTCCTGGAGGTGGCAGGCCTGTCCAGTTTCCTGCTCTGAACAAAAATGTAATTGCCAGTAAGGAATGGACATGGCTATTTGGATAGTAGGTGAAGAAACTATACTCTCTACAGTTAAAAAGAATTCTCTGAAAATAACACACACACACACACACACACACACACACACACCTCATTTAAACAAGTTAGCCATCTGAAATGTGAGACAGACAAGATCAACAGGAAGATTATGTTCAATGTAGAAGCAGAACAACTGAAAAAAGAAGTTTCTGGCAGGGTCTGGATAGAAGCATTATTTTCATACTTGGCTATGAATGTTACCAATTTGTTGGTAAGAAGAAGCTATAGCCAAATGTGTGTGTTTATATTTATATGTGTATGTGCATATCTGTGGATGTTTACCTATTTGGAGGACTCCATAGAATGAACAACTTGAACAAATCCATTCCTGCCATTACAGCATCAAAGACAAAACATCTGTGCAGGCATTTGATAAAATATCTACAAGAGGACTGTATTTGAAAATAAAACCCAGGCAAAGATCAAATGCATCTTAAGAACCATGTAATGGCTCATAACTTTTAGAAACCAATTTATGTGTGCACAGTTTTGGAAAATAATTCAAAATGGATTCTCTACATACTTTCTTCATTGTCCAACAACAGATCATGATTTCCTATATGTATACTCTATCAAGCACTCTACAAAAGTTATATTTACAAAAGATAACATCCTAGTTTGCTTTTCTATTGCTGTGATAAACAGTGTGTGTTTGTGTTTGTGTGTGTGTGTGTGTGGGTGTGTGTGTGTGTGTGTATGCATGTTTGTGTATAATGAGGGAGCCTTGTGCCAAGGAATGCATGTGGAGGTCAAAGTACAACCTTGTGGAGACACTTCTCTTTTTCCCTTTATGTGTGTTTCAAAAACTGAACTCAGATGGCTAGCCTTATGTGACAAGGGCCTCCTGAGCCATCTCACTAACCTTTCACCACATTCCTTCATGGAAATTAAAACCATATATGTGTATATATAGAGAGACACACACATATGACATGAATACAAAAGGAAAACTAGGGGAGAGTCAAGGTGAGGGATGAAAAGAGAGATAGAGCTCTAGCATGAGAGCTGAACTCACATGTACCACCTGCCACCAGGCCTGCAGTAAATGTGGCCAGGTCTCCAGCCCTCAACCACCCAGCTCAAAAGCTTGGCCTGGGGATCTCCAGAGCTACACTTCTCAGCCTGACATGAGGAACTGCACAGTACAGCCTGGACCACCACATTCACCCAGCATAGCCAATTGCATGTCAGCAAGTTGACTGGGCTACAGTGTAGAGGGGCAGGAGGCATGGACATGTCTAGGGCCTGCAACTGAAGTGCAGGCCTGCCCCAGATATGTAGCCCCTCCCCTAATACACTGTCCACCCCACCACCCTCATCTTCTGGCTCTGCCCCTGGACTCTGGCTCTGCTCCTGCTTAAAGCTATGGCCCTTCCCTGCATAGGCCTAAAAGAAATGGACTACTTCTCTAATACCTGGCTCAAGTAGGACCTGCCAGGAGCCCACAAGACACAGGAACCATAGAGTAGCCTGGAACAGAATTCTTCCAGGTTCCATCTGTGCCCCAGAGCTAACCTTGTGCTCTCCACAAGCAAATCCTGCCCTAGAGAGAGCTGGTCTCCAAGAGTACTGAAACATCTAAGACCACAGGCTCACAGACTCATAGGAGGGACAAGCTACAGTCAGAGACAGCAAGACCAGCTAATATCAGAGATAACCTGATAGCTCAAGAGGCAAGCACAAGAACACAAGCAACAGAAACCAAGGCTACTTGGCATCATTAGAACCCTGTTCTCCCACTAAAGCAAGCCCTGGATACCCAACACACCAAAAAAGCAAGATTCAGATTTAAAATCACACCTCTTAATGATGGTAGAGGACTTTAAGAAGGACATAAACAACTCCCTTAAAGATATACAGGAGAATACAGGTAAACAGGTAGAAGCTCTCAAAGAGAAAACACATAAATCCCTTTAAGAAACACAGGAAAACACAACAAAATAGGCGAAGGAATTGAACAAAACCTTCCAGGATCAAAAAATGAAAACAGAAACAATAAAGAAATCAAAAAGGGAGACAGCCCTGGAAATAGAAAACCTGGGAAAGAGATCAGGAGTCATAGACTCAAGCATCACCAACAGAATATAAGAGACAGAATAGAGAATCTCAAATGTAAAAGATACCATAGAATATATTGACACAATAGTCAAAGAAAATATAAAAGGCAAAAAGCTCCTAACTCAAAACATTCAAGAAATCCAGGACACAATGAAAGGACCAAAGTTAAGCATAATAGGTATAGAAGAGAGTGAGGATTCCTAACTCAAAAACATCTTCAACAAAATTATAGAAGAAAACTTCCCTAAACTAAAGAATGAATGCCCATAAACATACAAGAAGCCTATATAACACCAAAAAGATGGGACCAGAAGAGAAATTCCGCCCATCACATAATAATTAAAACACCAAATACACAGAACAAAGAAAGAATAATGAAAGCAATAAAAGAAAAAGGCCAAGTAACATAAAGGGAGACCCATCAGAATTAAACCAGACTTCTCAACAGAGACTCTAAAAGCCAGAAGATCTTGGGCAGATGTCATACAGACCCTAAGAAAACAAAACTGCTATTCCAGTCTATTATACCAAGCAAAACTCTCAATTACCATAGATGGAGAAACCAAGATTTTCATGACAAAACCAAATATAAACAAGATCTTTCTACCAATCTAGCCCTACAGAGGATAATAAATAGAAAATTCCAACACAAAGAGAGAAACTACACCCTAGGAAAAACAAGAAAGTAATCTTCTTTCAACAAACGCAAAAGAAGATAGCCACACAAACACAATTCTACTTCTAACAACAAAATAACAGGAAGCAACAATCACTATTCCTTAATATCTCTTAACATCAATGGACTGAATTCTATAATAAAAAGACGCAAAGTAATGGGCAGGATATGTAAACAGGATCCAGCATTTTGCTACATACAAGAAACACCTCAGTAACAAAGACAGACACTACCTCAAAGTAAAAGGCTAGGGTTGCCATTATAATATCCAATAAAATAGACTTTCAACCAAAAGTTATCAAAAAAGACGGGGAAGGACACAACATACTCATCAAAGGAACTCTTAATTCTAAACATCTATGCCCCAAATGCAAGGGCACCCACATTAGTAAAAGAAACATTACTGAAGCTCAAACCACACATTGAACCTCAAACAATAAAAGAAAGATACTTTAACACCCCACTCTCACCAATGGACAGATCGTGGAGACAGAAACTAAACAGAGACACAGTGAAGCAAACAGAAGTTATGTACCAAATGGAGTTCACAGACATGTACAGAACTTTTCAACCTAAAACAAAAGAATATACCTTCTTCTCAGCTCTTCATGGTACCTTCTCCAAAACTGAACATATAACCAGTCACAAAACAAGCCTCAACCAATACAAGAAGACTGAATTAATCCCATGCACCCTATTAGATCACAACAGAGTAAGGCTGGTCTTCAACAACAACAAAAACAAGCAAAAGCCCACATACACATGGAAGCTGAGCAACTATCTACTCAATGATAACTTGGTAAGGGAAGAAATAAAGAAATAAAGACTTTTTAGAATTTAACTAAAATGGAGCCACAACATATGGGACACAATGAAAGCAGTACTAAGAGGAAAACTCATAGCTCCATGAGGTATTTCCATAAAGAATTTGGAGAGATCATACACTAGCAGCTTGACAGCACACCTGAAAGCTCTAGAACAAAGAGAAGCAAATACACCCAAGAGGAGTAGGTGGCAAAAAAATAATCAAACTCAGGGCTAAAATCAACCAAGTAGAAACAAAAATAACCAAACAAAGAATCAACAAAACAAGCAACTGGTTCTTTGAGAAAATTAGTAAGATAGATAAACCCTTAGCCAGACTAACCAGAGGGTACAGTGACAGTATCCAAACTGACAAAATCAGAAATGAAAATGGACACATAACAACAGAAACAGAAGACATTTTAAGAATTATCAGATCTTGTTACAACAGCCTATGCTCAACAAAACTGGAAAATCTAGATGAAATGGATGATTTTCTAGACAGATACCAGGTACCAAACTTAAGTCAAGATCAGATAAACCATCTAAACAGTCTCATTACCCCTAAGGAAATAGAGGCAGTTATTAAAATTCTCCCAACCAAAAAATCCCCAGGACCAGATGAGTTTAATACAGAATTTTATCAGATACTTCTCAAACTACTTCATAAAATAGAAATATAAGTAAAATTAACCAATACATTCTATGAATCCACAGTTACACTGATACCTAAAACACACAAAGACCCAACAAAGAAAGGGAACTTTAGACCAACTTCCCTCATGAATGTTGATGCAAAAATACTCAATAAAATTGTTGCAAACTGGGGTTGGGGATTTAGCTCAGTGGTAGAGTGCTTGCCTAGCAAGCACAAGGCCCTCAGTTCCTTCCTCAGCTAAAAAAAAAAAAAAAAAAAAAAAAAAAAAAATTCTTGCACACTGAATCCAAAAACACATCAAAAACAATTATTCACCATAATCAAGTCAGCTTCATTCCAGGGATGCAGGAATAGTTCAATATATGGAAATACATCAACATAATCCACTATATAAACAAACTCAAAGGAAAAAAATACACATGATCATCTCATAAGATGCTGAAAAAGCCTTTGACAAAATACAATATCCCTCATGATAAAAGTATCAGAGTGATCAAGAATTCAAGGTCCATATCCAATTATAACAAAAGCAATATACAGAAACCAATAGCCAATATAAAACTAAATGGTAAAAACTTGAATCAATCCTAGTAAAATCAGGGATCTATTCAGTATGGTACTCAAAGTTCTAGTCAGAGCAATTTAGCAACAAAAGGGGATCAAAGGGGTTCAAATTGGAAAGGATAAAGTGAAGATATCACTATTTGCAGATGACATGATAATATACATAAGTGACCTGAAAAATTCAAAAGAGAACTCCTATAGCTGATAAACAACTTTAGGAAAGTGGCTGGATATAAAATTAACTCAAACAAATCAGCGGCTTTCCTCTACTCAAAGCATAAACAGGCTGAGAAAGAAATTAGGAAAATGACACCCTTTACAATAGTCATAAATAATATAAAATATCTTGGTGTGACTCAACCAAGCAAGTGAAAGATCTGTATGACATAACTTCAAGTCTCTGAAGAAAGAAACTGAAGAAGACCTCAGAAGATGGAAAGATCTCCCATGTTCATGGATTGGCAGGATTAACACAGTAAAAATGGCCATCTTATCAAAAGCAATCTACAAATTTAATGCAATCCCAACCAAAATTTCAACTCAGTTCTTCACATATGTAGAAAGAGAAATTCTCAAATTTATCAGGAAGAACAAAAATCCCATGATAGCAAAATCTATTCTCAACAATAAAAGAACTTCTGGGGGAGTCACCATCCCTGACCTCAAGCTATACTACAGAGCAATAGTGATAAAAACTGCATGCTAGTAGTACAGAGACAGGTAGAAAGATCAATGAAATAGAATTGGAGACCCAGAAATGATCCCACATACTTTTGGCCTCTTGATTTTTGACCAAGGAGCCAAAAACATTCATGGAAAAAAGAAACTATTTTCAACAAATGGTGCTGGTTCAACTGGATGTCCGTATGTAGAAAAATGCAAATTGGCTCGCTCTTATCTCCTTGTACAAAGCTCAAGTCCAAATGGATTACGTACCTTTACATAAAACATGATACCATGAATCTAATAGAAGAGAAAGTGGGAAAGAGCCTTGAGTACATGGGCACAGGGAAAAATTCCCTAAACAGAACACCAATTGCTTATGCTCTAAAGATCAAGAATTGACAAATGGGACCTCATAAAATTGAAAACCTTCTGTAAGGTGAAGAACACTGTCAATAGGACAAAACAGCAATCCACAGATTGGGTAAGATCTTCACCAATCCTACATACAATAGAGGGCTAACATCCAAAATGAACAAAGAACTCAAGAAGTTAGACTCCAGAGAACCAAATAACCCTGTTAAAAAATGGGGTTTGGAGCTAAACAGAGAATTCTCAACCGAGGAATCTTGAATGGCTGTGAAGCACTTAAAGAAACATTCAACATCCTGAGCCATCAGGGGAACTATTTTGCAAATCAAAATGACCCTGAGATACCACCTTACACCAGTCAGAATGGCTAATATAAAAAACTCAGGTGACAGCAGATGCTGGCAAGGATGCAGAGAAAGAGGAACACTCCTCCATTGCTGGTGGGATTTTAAACTGGTACAACCACTCTGGAAATCACTTTGGGGATTCATCAGGAAATTGAAAACAGTTCAACCTGAGGACTCAACTATGCCTCCCCTGGGCATATACCGAAAAGATGCCCTAACATATAACAAGGACACATGCTCCACTATGATCACAGTAGCCTTATTTATAATATCCAGAAGCTGGCAAGAGACCAGATGTCCCTCAACAGAGGAATGGATACAGAAAATATGACATATTTACACAATGGAGTACTACTCAGCTATTAAAAACAATGACTTCATGAAATTCACAGGCAAATGGATGGAATTTGAAAATATCATCCTGAGTGAGTAAACCCAGTCACAAAAAAAACAAACAAAAAACAAACAAACAAACAAACAAACAAACAAACAAACAAAAAACCAGACATAATATGTACTCACTAGTAAGTGGATAGTAGCCAAAAAAGAAGCTCAGAATACCCATGATACAACTCATAGACCATATGAAACCCAAAAAGAAAGAAGACAACACCAAAGTGTGGATGCTACAGTCCTATTCAGGAGCCTGGCATAGCTGTTCCCAGAGATGCTCTGCTAGGGCCTGACTAATACAAATGTGTATGCTCACAGCCAACCATCGGACTAAGCGCAGGGACCCCAATGGAGAGTTAGGGCAAGGAATCAAGGAGCTGAAGGGGTTTGCAACCTCATAGGAAGAACAACAATATCAACTAACCAGATCTCCCAGAGCTTGCAGGGACTAAACTACCAATCAGAGTACACATGGTATGGGGGGGGGGGGAGGCATCCATGGCTCCAGCTGTATATGTAGCAGAAGATGGCCTTGTAGGACATCAGTGGGAGAAGATGTGGAGATCCTGTGGAGGCTCAATGACCCAGGGTAGAGGAATGCTAGGAAGCTGAGGTGAGTGGATGGGTGCTGAAGCACTCTCATACAGGTAGCTGGAGAGGGTATACGGAGTTTGTGAAGGGGAAACTGGGAAGGGGATAACATTAGAAATGTCAATAAATAACCAATAAAAGGAGAGAAAAAATTAAAAGAAGAAAATCAAAAAGAGAGAGGCACTAAAGAGAGGAAGCCAGGGGCAATATTGTCAACATGATACACTTTCAATAAGTTTTCCAGATGAAACCTAACACTGTATATAAAGAATGCAAAGAAATAAAGAATATTTCTTAGGCAGAGTAAACTCAAACTGTTTTAAATGAAATACTTTGGTACATTTTTCCCCAGTTTCTATGACTGTACATATATACACACATCCCAAATGCAAAACATTTGCCTTAACACCTAGACAGAGAGTCCAGTAACAACCAGGTTAGAATTCAGGCTTGCTTGTAAATGGGAAGAGTGCAGTAACTTCAGTGTCCACCCACAGTAGGAATCCTGGATTCACTTTCTAGCTGCAACTTTTGATCATCCAGAAAGAAGAATTGAATTTGCAGAGTGTGGTATGCACTTTTGCCTTGGCTACCAGAAAACTTAGCTAAATTTAGACTTCACCTGAACTCATGAGATAATGGCTTTGCTTAAGTAAAATAACAGTAAGTATTTTTAAATGACTTTCTGTCTGTCCTTAAACAGTAACTTCCGGGACACAAAAACTGTGGCCTCCTTCCCCTTCTACTTTTGACACTGACAAAATGATCAGTGAATGCTGAATGTTTTAAGGAGGGAGTGGCCCTCATTCTGCTGTGCCTCTATTCTTCTATGAGGCATCACTGCCTCTGTAGACCACAGGTTAGCTTTTATGATCAAGATGTCTTGGTATTGTAAGATAAATGAGCATGTTATAAGTGAATTGAGGAGAAAACTAAGGAGAAAAGAAGGAAGGGGTGAAGGGAGGAAGCTGGGAGAGAGAAGAAAAGTTAAATTCAGGCTCCCTTCATAAACCAACTCTTTGAGATAATTTTCCTTACAGAAACCAGAGTATGCAGTCAGTGTTAGCAAGGCCTGATTTTATTCTGGTTCGTATACCCATATTTAGTACCAAACAAATTCACTGGATAGGTAAACTCATATTCATTGAAAAAATGTGAGGAAATGTAGTAAGACAGCGTGGTGACAATGACAACAACTATTCTTTACTACTGTCTATAGGCCTCCACAGGGAGAGGTAAAACTGCCCATCATAGACCCACAGCTAGGAGAGGGGAGACTATTCTGCCAAAAGCATCAGATAAGCAATGATAACAAGCAGATGGGAAAGTTACTGCTACAGCAAAATCCTCTTGGCACACCACCCCTGCAGGGGGATGGTGTTTGAGGCTGGAGACCCAGAGAAACTGGGTTCTGGTCCAGTTTTCCTCACACCTAGACTTTTGCTAAAAGGTCTGATGTCTTCAGCCCTGTGATGACTATAAAATAGGCATACTGGATAAAACATGCTTCTAGTCTGATGTCGTGTCATCCTTATATTCTCATACTAACTACCCAATTCAATAAATATTTTCAAGGACATGGGCTGCAAGGTAAAGGGTCCTTCTCTTTTTATTATTCCTTTTTATTTTTCAGATTATAATGACATCATGTTCCCCCTTCCTTTCCTCCCTCAAAACTCTCCCAAATGTTCTCTCTTACTCTCTTTCCAACTTATGGCCTCTTTTTTTTTTAATCCTTTGTTCACACACACACACATACTCCTAAAAACATAACTACAACCTGCTCAGTTTGTATGTTACTTGCATGCATATTTTTCAGGGATGACCATTTGGTCTTGGATAACCATTTTTTTTTTAATACAATGCAAGAGGGTTTTCTTTAAAAGAAGAAAGCTTGTGAGTTTCAGGTTGAACTAATAATAATTTCTAGAGATGTCGTGTCCATGAAAGGTCAGTTTTGTCCTTCTGACTTAGGTCACCTGTGGTGCACTGGCCTGCAGGATCAGAGGGGTCTTCTTTGGTTAAATGGGGACAGATTTTCTAAGGAGATCAAAGAGTGTGGAAGCAGAACAGCAGAGATGTCACTGTGAACTTATAATTAACACACATTTGCATGTTTGTGACCTTTGGCTTGTTCTCCCTCCGTGTGTTTTAAAGAAAGGGCTCTTTCATCCCTCTTTCCCTTCAATTAGCTGAATATCACCAGAACTCTAGGCCCTAAGGTCACCTTTCAAGTCTAGAAAGGGAGGGTGACAGGGATCACTCTGCACCCCTAATTGTCCTTTACTAGCATTGAAAAGGAAGAGGATGCCTCCTCATGCTTTCCCTTGAAAACACAATAATGACTTTGCCTGGTCTTTAGTCTTAGGGCTCATTGCAAATAATCATTGAGTGTGCATTATATCTGGACATCACTCTGCATCCTGGTGATGGAGTACGTGGGCCTTCTTGCACTGGACTTCCAGAACAGGAATGCACAGACATTGCTAGAGTATATAAAATGCTAGAGTATACAAATCTAATCTCAATTTCTCTCTCTCTCTCTCTCTTTCTCTCTCTCTCTCTCTCTCTCTCTCTCTCTCTCTCTCTCTCTCTCTCTGTGTGTGTATGTGTGTGTGTGTGTGTATGTGTGTGTTGTATAGACTGTTATGTATTCTTTCAGAAATGACCTCTTATTTGAGAACAAAAGGAGTCAATAGTATCAGATACATGGTTACCTAACAAGACAGGGTCACATGCTTTTCTCAAGCTGGTGCCTTAACACAGTTTCTGCCTCCTCTTCTTCCTCCTATTCCTCCTTTTCCTCCTCTTTCTCCTCCTCCTCCCCCCCTTTTTTTAACACAATTTCTTCTATCTACCTTCCCATACTGTACTTGGTGGGTTATTCACTGATGTCTCTGATGGTGTGTGACAGGAGAGGAAAATGTCATGTGATGGCTGGTAACTAGATCCCTGAGTGGCTCTGTAGAGCAATGCTGCCAGTGGATAGAGTGTCTTTTTTTTCTGAATGGTCACATGGGAGAGAAGCGAGCATCATCATTCTGCAAATGTTACTATTGTTCCTGGTTTTCCAGCATAGCATTTACTGTAACTGCTGTAAAAAGAAAAACCTAAAGAAAGAATCATTCAAAAATGAGGGTTGGAAAGGTGGCTCAGAGGTTAAGAGTGCTCGCTGCTCTTGCAGAGGACCTGAGTTCAGTTTCCAGAACCTACTTGGCAGCTCACATCATCCATAACTCCAATTCCAGGTTATCTGACACTATCTTCCAGCTCTGTGGGCACCAGGCACATTCATAGTGCACTATCATGCACAGATACAAACTACCCATGCCTGTAAATCAGGAAATCTTTAAACAGAATCATTAAAACATAAATATGAAAATAACAGTGTTTGTAACCTACTAAGCTGTGTGACTCTTTCCAAAAGTATAGATCATGTGACCTTCTTTCAATTACTGAGGCTTTAATCAGAAATTCTGAATAAAACAGTGAGGAAGACCTTCAATTTCCCAAAACCCATTTCTTTCATTCATAAAATAAAGTTACTATAATTATACCAATGCGAGAGGCTTTTTATTTTAATGTATAACATATGTATTATGTATTATTATGTATACATATATGTAAATTTGATGGTTTATTGATAATGTTCACTTCAGCCCGTTACTTTAGAGTTTTGAGGGAGGAAAATTTAACTATTAATATAATTAAGCCATCTAAATCAGAAAAGAGAGAGAGAAGATAAGAAAAGAAAAGAAAAGAAAAGAAAAGAAAAGAAAAGAAAAGAAAAGTGCCAATGCCCAGACTCCACCAGGCTTCTGGAATTTTCTGTTGTGATGACAAATATCTCTTCTTTCAAATCAATTTTGTTATGATAAATGTCAGAAAGTAAAGTTCCCCAGAGAAGACACATGTCAAAACACAAAGAAGGTATGTTCAGGCCCATGTCATTGCTTAGGGAAGATACAAAATCCAGTAGGTTGCCAGACAACTCAAGCCTGCTGAGAACAGAGGAAAACAGTGACAACTGTTTGAGAAGATGATGTTCTTGTCGTCAAATCAAAACAGAACCATGAGAACAGGAAAAAGGGCATGGACACACTGGTGGTGGCATTTGAGGAAAACAGACTTAAGTATTTTGAAGCTCTTAAAAATATGATCATGCCCAAGCTTTTGGAGAGTGAAGACATAATAAAATGTGAAGGATTGGAAAAGGAAGCAAGGAATTCCTGTCAGCTACAGCACCAAAGTTTTGGAAAAAGCCATTCCTGTCTCACAACAGTAGCATTTGAAATGATAAGAAGGAAGGAGAGCTCCCAGTCTGAGAAGAGGATTCTCTGTGAGAAAGAGATAGTCTGGGGAGCGGTGCTCTCTGCACCCATGAGAACTCAAAGTAGTAGACAATTTGCTCATTAAAAACAACGCATTTCTTTTAATTGCTACAAACCTTTGGATCACTGCATTTATCTTTAATTTTCCATAAATATGCAGAATGTTCCTGGCCTTCTTATGGTCACTATCTACAGGAAGATCTTCCCTCCACCCAGCATTCCTCACCTTTCTTGCCATGACGCTATTTTTCTCAGTTTGAAGCCCACAATTTCTGTTTCTGCTTCTGTGTTCCTACCAAGCCTATATGCCTAACATGAAGAGTGGCTTGAGAAATAACTCACAGCTGTCAAAATCCTCGGGAAATAATGGCATTTATTTATGTCTGAGGAAATAACTTCCATGCTCCAGCCAGAGAGAAACCAGATTCTTACTATCTAAACACCACAACTGAGCATATATTTTGCAAATTCTCCAAGGCCCCTTCTCGAGAATCATCTCCAATAAGCAGAATGCACAAAACAGAGACTTTGAACTTAAATTGTATGCTTTTAGATAAAGTACTTGGATCTTAAATTAGATGACAAATTGGCCTAGAAAACATTTCTTAATCCAATAGCCTAACATAACAGCATGAGCTAGAAGCATCCTACTCTAAAAAATGTAGACATAAAAACAGATGATTTAAGAAAACTTAAACTTTCTGATCCATAGGTCATCAATCTTTGTTCATCTATTTTATGCTATTTGTTGTAGTTTTTGGTTTGTTTTGTTTTTGTATGGCATTTCTTACAAAAGTTTGTGTTTTGGAATGGCAGTTTTTTAAGGCCAATACAACAATGTATTCCATTGTGTGTCTTGGTTTCAAAACTCGTATAAATTTTCAAAGTAATACAGGGTGGCCAGATTTCTCAGTAAACAGAGGCATTTACTGCCAAGTCTGGTGACCTGAGTTCAGTCCTGTGCTCCACATGTAGAAGGGTGGAACCATCTCCTGCAAGTTGTCCTCTGACCTCCACATTTGCATTGTGGTGCATGTGCCCAGGTAGTAATATGTGGGACCATGAAAGGATAGCTTGGCTTCTGGTAGAACACTGGATAGAGATTGCCAGAGACCCAACAGGTATCTATACCTACAAGGGACAGCATACATTTTGCCACGCTCCCAGACTCTAGGCTCCTGACAGGTGACCAAGACCTCCATTGATCCACACCTTTCAGTCACTTAGGACAATGCCCCTACAGCCCCTCCCAACGATAGGTTTGTGTCACCCAGCACAGGTAGAGGGCATGACTACAGGCCTCAGCCTCAAGAGGTCTCCATATTAATGAGATACCTAAAGGCCAGAGGGGTGTAGCCAATTAAGCATTTCTTCCCAGACCCTCCTCCCTCTTACCTCCCTATTTTACTCAGGTCTGCCCTGAGGTGTGTGTGTGGGGGGGGGGGGGCTTATGCAGCCACATTCACTTTCTGCCATGACAATAAACCTTTTAAAATCATGGACTTCCTGTCTTTGGAGATGATTCCATAGGGAATCATGGAAAAGGTCTTTGACTACTGAGCTGCTGCTTAATCTCTTGATAGAATAAGTATAACTGGAAGCACTAAGATATGGAAAACACAAATCTGAAATTAAAGATGTAAGCCATTTTCTACCAAAAACCACAGAGTGAGCTGTGATCTTACACCTCTCTATCTTTAAGGGTGCTAATAATGTTTTACCTGCACATTCCTCTTCTCTTTGGTCACTTGTCAGATTCCTGTTCATCCCTGAAGAGGCAGCACAAGGAAGGAAAAGACTTCCTTTACTCTCCTACTTCTGTTCTTCCTCCAAACCTCTGTACATTCTTCCCCTGTGCTTTTCGTTTAAAGAAGTATCTTCAACCAAAAGGCTCCATAGTTCACCTCTACTCACAGCTGTCACCATCTGTCACAGGGTAGCACACAGTAGGCTTCTCCTGGACATGCTTGCTGCGATGAAACACTTTCTCTGTGATTTTACCTGGAGACAGTGAGGTGAGGTGAGTCAGCCTTCCAGAATGAGAGCCCTGCAGTCACAAACCCAACACAGGTTGTACTGAGAAACTGAGTCCTTTTATAGCCAAGCTGTGGAGACATAGCTCAGTGTCTGTCCCTCACCTCAGCCCACCTCACACAGTAAGTTACAGCTTCATGGGTGATTAGTTCAAGAAAACCTTGAATCTGAAAAGGCCTTGAATGAGTACTTTGAAGACCCTCTGGTGTCTAGATAGAAAGAAGGTTCCAAAGTGAGAATTTTTATCATTTAAGGGAGATTGGCAGATTAGGGAACTGAGATCTGTGGTGGGGGCTGTTCATGTAGCTTAAGCTCTGAACTATAAGAGATGCTGCTACTTAGAATTTGGATTGCTCTCTGTGTATTTCTATGTCCATTCAGAGCATATCAATGTGTCGTGTGTGTGTGTGTGTGTAAGAGAGACAGAAACAGAGAGACAGAGACAAAGACAGAAACAGAGACAGAGTATATTTACATGAATAATTGTGAGTTTATGACATTGCTCTATATAAAAATATGTTTCAAAGTTTATCTATATTTTATATATGCATTTGGAGTATGGCATGTCTATATGTCTCAGTATACAGTATATACAAGTTCTTGCTGCTACAACAGACCAACCTCAAAAATCTCACACTTTAACTTACTGTATGTAAATTCCAGTGAGGCCAGGGACTCACTGATAAAATTCCCACTCAAGGGTTTCAAGTTTCTTTCTCTTATGAGTAATCATTTAGTGTTGAGTGGGATTGATGCAGTAAAGGAAAAGAGTAGTGCAGGATTAAATACTTTCTAAGGCTGGGGATGAAAATTGTTTATATAATTTTGATGCAGACTACTTAACAAATGCAAATATGTAGTGCACAGCCTCGCCGATAAGGAGAACGCCACACTCAGGATTCTTCTGACAGCATTTATTGAATAGCTCTCATGATGGTGAGGTGGAGGGAAGGACGCCGAGCTCAGAAAGCCCGCTGCTTAAATAGAGCTTTGTGAGACGTGCAGATCCCTCATTGGCTCAAATCTCTCATCCAATTGTCATACTCGGTTTTCGCGCCATGCGCAGGCGCATTCTCAAGTAAAGCTTCTGTGAAGAACCAGGAAGCAGAAGCCTGCGCCATCTTTTAATGGCAAATGCGGCTCCTCACATCTCCCCCTTCCTTATTAAACTGCAACAACAATCGAGGACTGTTAGGTTGCCGATCTAGCCCACCGTTCTACCAATAGGCATTCAAGGCAGTTAAACAGTACGAGACCCTCCACACCTTTTATCCCGTGCAATGGGAACCTGAGCCCTGGGAAGTGTGGAGGACCACCACTAGGATACCTGGTGCAATGGGAACACGAGCCCTCAGGATATCCTATTAAGTGATGGTGTCTCATTGTTTAAGCAGATTCAACCAGGCTTGAGGGGATGTTCCCTGCTCCACGGCAAGCAATGCTTGCGTGATCACCACCTTATCCTTTTGATGTTGTTGTTTGAATTTGCAGAGCAACCAGAGAGTAAGCAGCACTCCCCCAAAGATCATGCAGCCAAATAACCCTATCCCCACCCATTCCTTACTGCCCAAGTAAAATTTTCATATTGAATGGAGGTATTTATATACACAAGCAGGAGAACACAGGTGAAAACACTTTACCACGTGCACCATACAGCTGAGGTCACTAAACAGCAAAACAAGCTATGTGGGATAAACAATATATTTATCAGAGTGTGCTTCAGCTGTTATAGGCTTTTGACAACCAAGTCTTTCATCAGGGTATATGGTTCCAGATGGCTGCAAAGTTGATCTAGCCGCTTTTATCTGTTGCCGTACCAAAGCCATCAGTTTGTTGAACAGCATAAACCCGAGAGACAAAAGACTTAATATCTAAACTGTTGATATAAAAGCAACACTCTTTAAGGCAACACACAACTTCCCCTGTTGGAGAAGTGAAAGGTCTAAGCCTTGTACCCACAAATTTATACCAATGAAATCCTTGAATTTTGCCATCAGCTTAGTAACAATTATACAGATAAAGACAGCCTAATATTAACCACCTCAGTCCCCAAGTCCAGGGAATTGGGGCGCCGACTCTTCATTAACTTCTTCAAGCTGAACATGGGCGTTGACTTTTAGAAGAGGAATGAGGGGAAGGGTAAATTGAAAGCATCTGAAATCTGTCTTAACTGCATCCAGCTGGAAGTCCAGGGCATCAGTGAACATGCAGGTGATAAGATTCATTCTCCAAAGCTGTGTATTCTGCAATATACAAATCTCAAAACAAGGTTTTAGTATCTAGATAATTATTTTGATTCTCTGAAATCTAGTGTTCTGGAGTCCTACCTCTGTCATGTCTGATCCATATAATTCTGGAAGACATAACTACTACCTTAATGACCTCATCAGAAAACACATAGAAAAACTTTTTTCAAATCAGCCTTTCCTTAAGCCAGTAACCAGAAAAACCTTTAGAGTTTTTATCCAGAAAAATATTATACAACTCAGAATCACACCCATTTTGAAAGTTAAATCAATTAACATTATCATTCTGCTTAGCTCTCTGTCTAGAGCAGCCTTCTATTTATTCCTCGCGTCTTTAAAGCCTTTTTCATCTGTTTTTACTCACTTATTTCTTGCCCCGTTTTTGTTACTATGCAATCACCTTTGTTTCACTTCCAAATTCAGCCAGCTCTGTCAGTCGACTAGTTCTCCAGCGCAGGAGTGAGGATGACCGCTTCCAATTCCCGTGGTGTCCTACACTGTATCCCGCTTACTGGAGCTCTAACATTGAGACTCTGTCCAAATTAGCCTTTCCTTCTTAGTTTTCTTCTCTATCCTAGTTTTCTTTTCTATTTTGTTAGCGCTCTCTCCCTTTTCTGCTTCTGATAGGCTATCTTGTTGTTAAGCCAAACAAGATCCACCATACCTTGCAGAAAAGCGTCTAGACTCTCCACGCTGCCAGTTCTGAATCCTCTGCGAGCCAACAGGGTCCTTCGTGACTGGTCAAAACTCCGAGATGTTCAGCTCCGCCCGGGTTTCAGTACCAAATGTAGCGCACAGCCTCGCTGATAAGGAGCACGCCACACTCAGGATTCTTCTGACAGCATTTATTGAACAGCTCTCATGATGGTGAAAAGGGGAAGGACGCCGAGCTCAGAAAGCCCGCTGCTTAAATAGAGCTTTGTGAGACGTGCAGATCCCTCATTGGCTCAAATCTCTCATCCAATTGTCATACTCGGTTTTCGCGCCATGCGCAGGCGCATTCTCAAGTAAAGCTTCTGTGAAGAACCAGGAAGCAGAAGCCTGCGCCATCTTTTAATGGCAAATGCGGCTCCTCACATCTCCCCCTTCCTTATTAAACTGCAACAACAATCGAGGACTGTTAGGTTGCCGATCTAGCCCACCGTTCTACCAATAGGCATTCAAGGCAGTTAAACAGTACGAGACCCTCCACACCTTTTATCCCGTGCAATGGGAACCTGAGCCCTGGGAAGTGTGGAGGACCACCACTAGGATACCTGGTGCAATGGGAACACGAGCCCTCAGGATATCCTATTAAGTGATGGTGTCTCATTGTTTAAGCAGATTCAACCAGGCTTGAGGGGATGTTCCCTGCTCCACGGCAAGCAATGCTTGCGTGATCACCACCTTATCCTTTTGATGTTGTTGTTTGAATTTGCAGAGCAACCAGAGAGTAAGCAGCACTCCCCCAAAGATCATGCAGCCAAATAACCCTATCCCCACCCATTCCTTACTGCCCAAGTAAAATTTTCATATTGAATGGAGGTATTTATATACACAAGCAGGAGAACACAGGTGAAAACACTTTACCACGTGCACCATACAGCTGAGGTCACTAAACAGCAAAACAAGCTATGTGGGATAAACAATATATTTATCAGAGTGTGCTTCAGCTGTTATAGGCTTTTGACAACCAAGTCTTTCATCAGGGTATATGGTTCCAGATGGCTGCAAAGTTGATCTAGCCGCTTTTATCTGTTGCCGTACCAAAGCCATCAGTTTGTTGAACAGCATAAACCCGAGAGACAAAAGACTTAATATCTAAACTGTTGATATAAAAGCAACACTCTTTAAGGCAACACACAACTTCCCCTGTTGGAGAAGTGAAAGGTCTAAGCCTTGTACCCACAAATTTATACCAATGAAATCCTTGAATTTTGCCATCAGCTTAGTAACAATTATACAGATAAAGACAGCCTAATATTAACCACCTCAGTCCCCAAGTCCAGGGAATTGGGGCGCCGACTCTTCATTAACTTCTTCAAGCTGAACATGGGCGTTGACTTTTAGAAGAGGAATGAGGGGAAGGGTAAATTGAAAGCATCTGAAATCTGTCTTAACTGCATCCAGCTGGAAGTCCAGGGCATCAGTGAACATGCAGGTGATAAGATTCATTCTCCAAAGCTGTGTATTCTGCAATATACAAATCTCAAAACAAGGTTTTAGTATCTAGATAATTATTTTGATTCTCTGAAATCTAGTGTTCTGGAGTCCTACCTCTGTCATGTCTGATCCATATAATTCTGGAAGACATAACTACTACCTTAATGACCTCATCAGAAAACACATAGAAAAACTTTTTTCAAATCAGCCTTTCCTTAAGCCAGTAACCAGAAAAACCTTTAGAGTTTTTATCCAGAAAAATATTATACAACTCAGAATCACACCCATTTTGAAAGTTAAATCAATTAACATTATCATTCTGCTTAGCTCTCTGTCTAGAGCAGCCTTCTATTTATTCCTCGCGTCTTTAAAGCCTTTTTCATCTGTTTTTACTCACTTATTTCTTGCCCCGTTTTTGTTACTATGCAATCACCTTTGTTTCACTTCCAAATTCAGCCAGCTCTGTCAGTCGACTAGTTCTCCAGCGCAGGAGTGAGGATGACCGCTTCCAATTCCCGTGGTGTCCTACACTGTATCCCGCTTACTGGAGCTCTAACATTGAGACTCTGTCCAAATTAGCCTTTCCTTCTTAGTTTTCTTCTCTATCCTAGTTTTCTTTTCTATTTTGTTAGCGCTCTCTCCCTTTTCTGCTTCTGATAGGCTATCTTGTTGTTAAGCCAAACAAGATCCACCATACCTTGCAGAAAAGCGTCTAGACTCTCCACGCTGCCAGTTCTGAATCCTCTGCGAGCCAACAGGGTCCTTCGTGACTGGTCAAAACTCCGAGATGTTCAGCTCCGCCCGGGTTTCAGTACCAAATGTAGCGCACAGCCTCGCTGATAAGGAGCACGCCACACTCAGGATTCTTCTGACAGCATTTATTGAACAGCTCTCATGATGGTGAAAAGGGGAAGGACGCCGAGCTCAGAAAGCCCGCTGCTTAAATAGAGCTTTGTGAGACGTGCAGATCCCTCATTGGCTCAAATCTCTCATCCAATTGTCATACTCGGTTTTCGCGCCATGCGCAGGCGCATTCTCAAGTAAAGCTTCTGTGAAGAACCAGGAAGCAGAAGCCTGCGCCATCTTTTAATGGCAAATGCGGCTCCTCACACAAATACATAATTCTAATTTAACCTCAGTGGAGAATGAGAAATACAATCTCCAGTAGCCCAAGGTAGAAGAATGGAATTGGGAAAACATTTGGTATTATCTCTATCATACTTTGTCTTCTCTATGTGATACATCTAAATACACACACACACACACACACACACACACACACACACATTGCCCCCCACACACACAAACACCCCTTCATAGAGTTTAGTCATGTGTTTGGTGTAGCACTTCCCCCATCCCAGGTGCGGGAGGGCAAATGGCACTGATTACTTGTATTCCCAGATGGCCATTTACAAGAAGCCAACCTCAGTCTCTCAGCACACCTTCAGAATCCTGATGGAGTCATCTCAAAGAAGCCTCCTGGGGAAGGAGAATGGCTCTGAGGCTAATGAACCATCCCAGGACAGGAGCAGGGAAATTTCCTACCTCATTAATGAAGGAGAGGGATTAGCAGCTAGCTCATTGGGAGATTTGTGTGGATTTTCCCCTTGGGGGATTAGAGTTACACTAATGGGGCCCTCAAGTCCTCAACTCTTTCTTTCTCAACCTGCTTATCCAGATAAAGCCGGGCTGAAACAAACATCCAATAATTACAAAAAATTTTCACAAGTCAGAGAATCATACAAGTCTGTTTCCTTACTCTCACAAAAGGGTAGGTGGCTTCCCTTATGTGATGGCAAAGTATTCACCACACATCTACTGTCTACTGTGGCATCACAAAGAGACTGCTTCCTTGTCCTGTCCCACAGGGAGATGCAGCATCACGTCTATGGATATGCACAACTGTGATGCATAGAGTGTCTATCTACCCTGTGTTGCATGTACTTCTCTAGAAAGTATAAACATGTTGGTTTCATTTTCCTTCTAATCTTAGATCCACATCCCTCAAAATGCGTGATCTTTATATTTCAGCTGCCAGAGGTTTACAACAATGGTTCTCTGTGCCACTTTAGGGCATTCAATGCTAGTACTGGGTTTATTTGTTTGTGTGCCCGTGAGTGTGTCTATTTGCATATCTGTTTCTGTGTTCCTTTCTGTGAGCCCAGGGGTGCAAATGGGAGGACAATCTTGGGTGTCATTCCTTGTCTTTAATTTATCTGAGACAAGGTCTCTGCTGTTCACTGCTGTGTGCTCCAGGCTAGTGGTTCATGAGCTTCTGGTGATTCTCGTGTCTTTATTTCTCATCAGACCTTAGGAGAACTGGGATTATAGGGTGTGCTACTTCACCAGGTTCAGGGCATCAAAACTCAGGTCTTCATCCTTAGACAACAAGCTCTTAACCCACAAGCCATCTCCCCAGCTACAGCATCTAAATCTTTAACAGCTCCCTTGGCAATTCTCATACTCAGTTAGATTAAGAATCATCAATGTATGCCTGGGGTCTTTATCTAGCCTGATTATCAATAATGATTTCCATTTAGTGATGTGGCAGGTGGTGGGAGGAAGTGACCTGAGGTTTGCTCTGGCTCTCAAAGAAACTCAACATCAAAAAAAACAAAAAAACAAAAACCAAAAAACCAAAAAACCAAACAAAGTCAGAACTACAAACACCTGCTGCTCCTGTGTCTGGTTAGAAATGTGAGGAAGATGCATATTTGACCAAGGGCAACATCCCAGCAACTTTTTTTCTCATGAGCATTGAGTACAAGGTGTGTTGCATGGAGTTTCCATTGAAATGACTCAGCATAACAGAAGATGAGCTTTGAAGATATCCCATATTGCATAGAATGAATATTACTTGATTGAGAAAACCTAGAAAAGTGAGGAGAAGAAAGACTAGTCATTGTAGGGAAAGAGGATACAGGAACTTGGCAGAAAGCTATAGACAAAGCAAAAGAAATTCTCTGCTGGACAGGAATGACTAGAGAATGCTCAGGATCAATCATTCAACATAAAGTTGATCCTCATCAGACATGATGCCCATATCCTCTATCTTAATAATCAAAGTTGTTGTTCTAAGTCTTACATGCAGCACATTTGAAGCATTAGTATCTTGGAGGAGACCAATCAGCCACGAAAGTGCATGCTGAATAGGAGGAGGTGAAGGCACATATGTGTAGGTGTTCTCTCTTGTAATTCCAATATAATGATGGCAGCACAGTACTGGGAAGAGGGGGTGTCCTTGACTTCTAGGAAGTGGCCAGGTCTGGAAAAAAGGAAGGTCTACTATAAAGACAGAAATGAAGAGAAAGTTCAACAGAGACATGAGTTGCAGTGTGAAAGAAGAGGGAGGCCAGCATTTATTCACACAGCCAGCAAGGACCATGCTGAATATTTTGCATACATTAATAAGCTGAATAATGATACACATTATCACAGAATGTATATCTATCTCAGAAGAGGAAGATTGACAATGGCTAATACACTTAAAATGGGTAAGTCACATGATGGGTGACAAGGTGGCCGTGTGGTGGAAAACAAGCAAAAGTACAGCAAGTAAAGGGGGTGGATCAACCCCGTCAAGATGGCAGAGGGGACAGGCCATGTCCAGATTTAAAGGCCTCCATTACACTGGTGTGGTAAAGATACTGAGAGTCGAGAAGAAGGCTGGAAGGAAGAAAGGGGGCTGACTGGAGCTCTCTGGGGACTAGGTAGACACTAAAGACGGAAGCACTCACGGTGTTTAGTAAAGTAAGTGAGGTCCAAGCAGAGGAGGTAAAGAGAGTGCCAGTCCCCATTTTAACATAAATAGATAAAAAATTGATAGTGCTTAAAATGAAGCAAAGATGGAGAAATGTTATACAGATAGTTCATATGCTACTAGAAATTCAGGGGAAAGGTGGCCAGAAACACTCAATACATCGCACATTTTCAGGACATGGTTTTCTTTTCACCTTCAGATGTTTTACCTGCTTTTTAAAATAAGAAGTTTGGAACTGATAGTCTGTGCCCAAATATGCTTTCATATTGGACCCTTTAAAGATCCTGGAGATGGTTAGTTAGCCATATAGTGATAATGATGAACTATAGTTTTGTGTCCAAGACTATTTGGAAAACAGAGATAAGGTGAAGATTCTCATTCTTTCAGATTTTGATCCTGGAGAGCATCTGCAGAGCCCAGGCACAGCTTCTGCAAAGCTGGCTTCAAGCTCACTCTCTCAAATAGCCACATGGAGACAAGTGTAGATGGGCTTCCTGTACAAGGCATCAGCCAACAGGAGAGAAAAGAGAGAAGATACAGCCTTGCAGCACCTTTCACTGCCACATGCAGGTCTACCAGCAAAACTTGACTAAGCAGACAGCCTGCCTATGGACAGTTACTCCTTTCTTGCAAAAGTAGTAATACAGCACAGTACATGACTAGGAATGTGAGCTAAACCTCCCTAGTGATGAGAGGTCAGAGTTAGAAACAATATGCCTAACTTAGCGTTGAGTTCAACAAGTAGGTAACATGGCCAGAAAATGGGTGCAGTGTGTGTGTGTGTGGGGGGGGGCAGATGTGTATCAAAAGAGTGGAGTAGAACAGATTTAAAGAGTGAAGAGAGAATGGTTTTCCCCCTCCCCTATCTCCTCTGATTTTCCCACCTCCCTCTCTGCTCTCTGTTTCTTGATATTTTAACTGAGGGATACATTTCCCATCTGTGTGTGGAAATAGTAAATGAGTAGTTACATACCCCAAACTGAGCTTCACATCAAACTTCCGGGCTGGAGAGAGAATTTTGGAATACAATCACGAAAAAACAGTACAGGAAAGGCAGTTTTCGTTTCTCAGAGAAGCAGCCTCAAAACAAACAAACAAAACAAAACAAAAATAACCTGAAATGCAAAGCTAAGTAAGCATGGTGGGGAGTAATGCCAGAAATCTGAAGGCCAATATTGAGTTTGAAATTAACCCAGGCTAGACATGGGCTACATAATGAGATCTTGTCTCAATGACTCCAAAATTACTGGCATTTAGTATTTGTCAAGAATGAGGATGTTCTAGCAGTAGACTGGAAAGGACAAACTCCCCAGGGGGAACTTAGACCAAGGTAAAGATTGTTTTTACTCTGCATCTGCACAAGCTTAGGTGAGAATTTCTGCCTCAGTTCCCTCCTAGTTTACCCCAGCATACTCACCTTCACATAGTCAACCACACACACGCTGTGACTAAGCAAGGTCATGTCAGAAATATACAATGTGAAACTTTCTACCATTTCATTCTCTGCATCCTCGTGATGAGAAGCAAAGGTTGTGCAGAGTTGCCTAGGATGCCTGGACTATCCATTCTTATGAAATAAGGATTGGTAAACTTTCACTATAAAGGTCAGACAGTCCGTGTTTTAGAATTTTGTGGCCCCCTTGCTTTTGTACATCTCTGTTGTAAGCACTCAACTCTGCTATTGCTGCTTGAAAGCAGCCATAAACAAGAAGTGAAAAATACGCACAGCCATAGCTTACTGCCTTCCCTGGCTCACATAACATTTTGCTGTCTAGTAAAATTGAGTTTTACAGTTCTGCTTCTAGTAATGGTGAAGTGGCTTGTATTCTTGTACTAGTGCACACTTCCCACAGATAAGACATGAGGAGAGGTAAAAAGTTATGTATCTATATATTCAGAAATCTTGGAAAGGACCAAGAACAGGGCAACAGGCACGGCCCATCTGTACAAGTATACAAAAAAAAAAAAAAAAAAAAAAGGAATGGTGCACAGTGAGTTTTCTATTTGTTATGCCTGAGGGAAAACTTTAGTCTATTTAATCTACTTTTTCTTTCTTCAGAAAATCTGGAATCCAGTTGAAATCTTGTTAAAGAAACAGAGGACAGAGTTCAAGCCAAGCATACCAGATAGGAAGTGAGGTGAGAAATTCCAAGAAACTTTTTTCAGAGAAAGTTCAAAGTTCTACATATAAACTTGTCCCTAATCTTTAGTTGGTAACTCAACTGCACATACATGAAGCAAGCTTCAAGCATCTCAACTAAAGTTGGAAAAACTGAACACTTAACCCAGTTGTTGACAACTATAGGAAATCTAGACTCTAAAATACGAGCTGAGTGCTGAGCTGCGTAAACCTGCAGAGAGAGAATACATACATACATACATGCATATGTACATACATACATACATACATATATGTATGTGTTCCGTATGTGTGTCTGTGTGTGTCTATGTGTGTGTATATATGTATCAGAGATAGAAGCACAGAGACATTAAGTGAAACAGTAGAGACAGACAACCAGACATAGATGTCAAAGGCACAGAGAAATGAGAACAGGAAGAGAACAGGCTCCATGACAAGATGTGTAAATATTCCTTAGTTGATTATTCACCTTATTGGTAGGTCTCTGAAATATGAGAGTAATATTTTTATGAGGTTCAAAAAGCTGTCCACACCTCCCACCCGCCCCTCCGTATCAATTGTTAAGCCTGGTAGAGTCTCTCAGTGATCCTATGAAAATAAGTACTCTCTAATTTTTTTATAATATTTTAAAAAATATTTTTGTTTATGTTTTCTTACAGGTCACCCCTCGCTAGGTTGCTTTGTTTGACAAATTATTTGTTTTGACAAATTAACCACTAGTCTTCATAAGAGACTTCAGTATTTTCTGGTGTTTCTTGTTCTCAGTCCTTAATTGACCCCATCAAGAATGATAGGTCCACTTGTCATGGGCTCAGTTGTCACATATTTCAAGCTGTCCGTCTCTATGATGTCATCTAACCCTCTGTGTAACTATTTCCCCAATACTCCCATGAAGTATATTGTGGAGAGACTTTATTCTGCTGCTTCTAGGAGCAAGGTTGTCTATGTAGCATAATAGTTCCCACCCACCGTTGATATTCTCCCTAGCCTGGTCATAGGATCAAAATACCTCTGAGTCCTATGATGCCAGAGGCACAGCTGTTCACAATGTCTAACCATGGCCTCTGTGTTTGGCAAATTAAATAGACACAATTATTATGATTTTTGTAAACTGACTTTAAACCAACTCTTGTCATCGTTCCAACTAAATGGTTCTTTTTCCCCTTCTTAATAAAATTCGCTGGGCATTTACCTTGGCTGTGTGTTTATCTAGATAAATCATTTCCAATTTCCTATCAATCATAGCAAAAGTGGTTGACATTTTGAATAGAAAAAAATTCTAACTCTTCAGACTGATGTTAAATTGACAATGACATTTAAATTGATTGCTTTTACCCTAAGTAGTCTATCTGCCTAAGGAAGGCCATGATCTTTTTAGGGTTTCTGGTACTAGTGGGTTAAGATGAAGACATAAAAAAAAAAAAAAAAAAAAAAAAAAAACTCAATTTCCCAACCAAATAAGCCAAACATTAAAAACAACAACAGCAATAAAATGTAGACTAGCTACTATGAACAATCTCTTCATTATTTTCTTTTTTTCCCAAATGTTACAGATATAAGCCACATACATGTCCAGAGCATTTGGAGGCAAGAGAGAGGTTCAATTCAATATTGTTTAGCTCTTAAAAAAGTAATACATCCTCACAAGTAAGCTGGCCACTTACACTTTTATTTTATTCCTCTTTTGTAAGAAAAAAAAGGCAAAGGAAAAAAAAAGCAAAAGCAGACCTCTAGCAATGGCTCAGTTGGAAGGTATATGTTTTACAGGATTTTTCTGTTGCTGTGATAAAATATGCTGAAAGAAATCAACTTAACAATTTGAAAATGTATATTTTAGCTTTTGGCTAGTAGTTCAAAAGTTCAGTCCATCATAGTGAGGAGAATGTAGTCTACCATCAGAAAGAAAGCAAGACAGACACGTCAAAAGTTCAGTTTGTCACATTGCACCTCCAGGAAGCCAAGAACAGTTGATGCTGCTGCTCAGCTAGTGTCCTCCTTTTGAAGCATCTATGACACAAGCCTAGAGAATGGTGCTGCCCATTGTAGAGTCAGCTATTATTGTAGAGTCAATTATTATTATCAAGATAAGCCCTCAAAGGCATGTTCAGAAGATTACATTCTAGGTGATTCTAGATTCTATCAAACTGACAACTGAAATCAACCATGACCCTGGGCAAGAATGAGGATATAAGTTTGGATCCCCAGAACCCATGTGGAGCACCTCTAATGCCAGTGTTCTTATAGTGAGATGGGCTATTAAGACAACAGAATAATGGAGGCTTGTGGGCCAGCTAACCTGAGATATATAGTAGCACGACAATAAAAAGCCCCTGTCTTAAGCAATGTGAAAAGTAAAGACAACTCTGATTTCTATGTATGTACCTTGGCACATATGTACCACACACTCATGCACATGAATAATGAATGTGTGCACATGCACATGTGTGTGTGTGTTTGTGTGTTTATGTGTGTGTTTGTGTATGTGTGTGAGTGCACATATAGAAACATTAAGGGAACATAAAACTGTCAACTCATATGTACACTGAGAATGAGGAAAAGATAGCAGGAAAAACCAGATGTTAGGGTTCATATGTAAGGAAAACTTAAAATAGAAAATTGTTATAAAGTTAGTTCCTAAGGTATCAATAATGAAAGTTAAAAAGAATCCTGAGCAATATCACAAACACCACTAACACATCTGGGATTGTGAGCAACAGTGAACTGACAAGAGGAAGTTTATAGAATTCTGCTTTAGGGTATCATTAGGTCCTACATTCCAGTGGATCACTGTCACAATCAATTAAATCTCTGTATACAAGCTTATACAATGGGAGACAGATGAGGACAGGGAAAATTTACTGAGACAAAGTGGGTAGCGTTTGAATATTAAATGCTCCTGAACTAGAACAGTCAGGTCTAACATCAGGTCAGGTATCAAAGAAAGTTGTTTTTGTGTTTTTTGTTTGGGTTTGGTTTTTGGTAATGTGATTAGCTCATAAGAAAACACTAAAGGCACTGATATCAGGTTTGTATTGGTGACTGTTCTAGGACCAAATAAGAAAAACAACACAAGGGAAGAAAATTTCACCTTAGCTTCTATTTTGAGAAGGGATAAACCTATCATAGCACAGCAGTCCTGGCCTCATGGGTGTAAAGCAGTGGCCACCTTCAGTCAGGGAAAAGAAAGCAGAAAGGAAGCAGGTCCAGGATACAAAACCCAAGGCCCACCTAAAAGTGTCCTTTAGGTGTTTGTGATATTTCTCAGGATTCTTTATAAATTTCACTATTGACATCTTAGGAACTAACTTTATAAAACTCTTCTGCCTCTTCTTCTGCCAAGGCCTCACCTCCTAGAAATTCTCTAAATGTCTAAATAGCACCATCAGCTGGGGAACAAGCATTCAAATACATGAGATTATGTAGGACATTTCACATTCAGACCCTAAGATGTTGCCCCCTTCAAAAACATTCAGGCCCTAAGATGTCCCCCCAAAAAAGTGACTATACCTCTTTTATGAGTCTGCAACATTCATAAGCATAGCCACAAGCTCAGAACTCCATTGGGCACTCGAGGACCCCTCTCTTCAATATGAATGGATAGTTAAAATTACCAGATATGTATCTAAGGAAAGTTCTAAGTCCAAAGTCCCCAATGAGAGCTGAAGTGTCCTCCTTTCCTCTCTGCTGGGTGCTAGCTGCTTGCTGTAGAAATGAGCAAGTTCATGAAACTCAGGGAAGTGGTGCTGATCCTAGCGAGATGCTACTCCAGACACAAAGCTGTTGTCATGAAAAACATTGATGGTGGCACTGCCCTTACAACCATGCCCTGGTTGCTGGAATTGACCACTATGGCTGAAAAGTGACAGCTGCCATGGGCAAGAAGAAAATCACCAAGATATCAAAGATCAAGTCCTTTATCAAAGTTTATAACTACAATAGCCTCATGCCTACAAAGTATTCTGTGAATATTCCTTTGGACAAAACTGTTGTCAAAAAAGATGTCTTGCCGGGCAGTGGTGGCACACGCCTTTAATCCCAGCACTTGGGAGTCAGAGGCAGGCGGATTTCTGAGTTCCAGGCCAGCCTGGTCTACAGAGTGCGTTCCAGGACAGCCAGAACTACACAGAGAAACCCTGTCTCGAAAAACCAAAAACAAACAAACAAACAAACAAACAAAAAATAGATGTCTTTAGAGACCCAGCTCTCAAACACAAGGCCAGGCAAGAGGTCAAGGTGAATTTTGAGGGATGATACAAGAAAGAGAAAAATGAATATTTTTTTCCCAGAAGCTTCCATTTTAGGTATATTTTTGATTCTGTCATTAAAAATTAAAACAAACAAATAAATGAAACCCTTGTGTCTACTTGCTTGCATGTGTACCAAAAAGAAGACAGACAAAACAAGTTATCAATGAAAACAAAATACCTCAAAATGAAACAGAAACTACACAAGGAGAAAAATGTCATGAGGATTTGATGGGTATCTCCAAGGAGAGTGGCATATATGCTTTCATGGGACATTGAGAAAACAATATTTTTTAAAAGAAAATATTTAAAAACTACAAGAGAACAAATGCAAACTTCAAAAGAGGCAGATGGTGTCTTGTCTGATTTATTTCCTCATTGAGAAGATGAGCAGGCTAGAAGAAAGCAGATGTCCAGCAGAAGAAATAGACATTGTGTAACAATTGACGATGGCAAACCTTGGGGTGGGACTCCATGTCTGCCTATGTATGATCTTAGCACTCAATAACCTGAGGCAGGAGGACTAAGATTTCCAGGCTATTCTGGGTTATAGAGAAAGAGCCTATCTCCAAAAAGTGTAGACTAGAACAACACCAAAATAAAACCCTAAAACCTACAGGAGATAAAAGTCATTTAAGAAATATTTTAAGAAATTTGCAAGAACTGAACACCTTGACTTTTTTAATTGAGAGGATCCCAGAATCCAGCTTAATGGGGAAACAAAATAAACCAAATGTTATTCTCAAAAATAGTTCAGAACAATGAGTTAGGGCATTATCATATGAACTTCCAGTGGAAAAAACAGCATTGTTTCTTAAAACAAGTCATGAAACAAACAAACAAACAAAAAAGATGAAGGAATGCCTTTAAAATTCTCAAATGTAATTGTATCCAACCTAAAATTATATACTCTCAATATATTATAAGGACAAAGACATATGTAAACATTGCAGCCTTGAAATTTCAGTTTCTGTACCCATTGCCAGGAAACTGATAGAGGCTACAATGATTAACTAAAGCAAAGGATCAAAAAGTAAAATCATTGACTCTGGGACATAGAACAAAAGAGGCAGAAGGAACCAATGGGTACAGGAAATGAAGATCCATATTGGCCCTTGGACAGTGCATGTCATCCAATACTAGGAAAACTCCAGAAAACCATCCTCCAAAGAAAAGACGTAGCTGGAATGCCCAGGGAGTTTAACTATCTTTGGAGGAGTCTTAGACAAGAGATAGAGAATTTGGATCAAATTAATGATAATAATAGAGATGATTAAGCAAACAAAATGTCAAGTTCTTATTAATTCCCAGGGAAATAAAAAGTGCTGCGAAAAAAGATGAATCATGGTGACACACAGCCTAAATCAAAAACAGTATTCTATGGTAAGTGATGATATAAACACAATCTATCCAAAAGTGTGATTCTAGAGGCTTATGGGACAGGACATTTGTGTATACTAAAGATGCCTGGGGTTAATGGGGTGCTATGAAACAGGTTTTATCTTGCAAAAAGGAAACCCAACAGATTAGATCTGAAACAAAATTAATAACATCGAAAATCAAAAAACAGCAATGTTAGGAAGCCCCTTAGATATGTGAAGGTAGACGTCAAAGGAATAAATAGGGAAGAGTGAGCACATGTTGGTTGAGCCTGTCACTTCTTCTAAGCCATATGTAACTCTACCTTTCTTCCACTACTGATGATGAAGACTATCTAAAGCAGTGCTGTCTGTGATGAACTAAGTGGAATAAGACATTATCTGCCTCCTATCTGAGAGAAACTGACGTGGAGGGAGCCACTGAGAGAGCGAATTTGAGGTACAAGGAAGAGAAGAGGCTCAGGAAGTACACGTAAGTTTGGATGAGGGGACAGTCATCCAAATAGCCACAATGGCACAAGAATGCTAGAGTCAGAGTAATCTGCAGAGCTCTGCCTTAATAATGACAGCCCTCAGTCCTGTAGGACAGGGGACTCCCTCCCACTGGCCCAGTGTCCTGACTGAAAAAAGAATGGATTCAGATGTACCATTGTCTTCAATTATGTGATAAAACACCAACAGCCACCATGGTCTTTTCCTTCTCACCCCTTCTTACCTTTTTCTTTGCTCTCTGCCCTTTCCTCTCTTGCCTTCTCTTTCCTTTTCCTGTTTCCTTCCTTCCATGTGGCCCCCAGATCACCAAGAAGCAAAGTCCCTACCAGTTTCCAGGTTCTCGAGTTGGTCTTTGCATGATGGAAGCACCAATAAAGAGGTGGTGCAGAAGTCATGCAGGCTTCGAGATGGTGCCAGTGCCTGGTAAGCCAAGCCAAGTTCTAATCCAAGCCCGGCTGTCCTCTCCCTGAACTGTCTCTTACAAGCCTTTGCACTACAGTGTGATTTATTATGAAACACAGACAAGGAGCTCACAACTTCTCTGCAAAATCTCAAAAGAGTCTGTTATCAAACACTTCTGTTAGCCAAGAGAGGCAAGCACCTTTAGAAGCAAACTCCTATATTAATACACCTTCAAAATGCCCTTTCTGTGTTTAGCTGAAACTTACTGCAGAAAACTGAGCTTGACCAGAGGATTTCTGACTACCGTCTCTATGAGGCAAACTGAGCATGACTAAGTGTTCCTGTCTGCCATATTAACCTTTTGAACATGTGCTCCCCAACCCTGGGCTAATCATATCCCACAATGCATCCATTCTTTTTCCTTTTGACTATGACTTTAAATGAGAATGCTTAGGTATGCAGTCCTTAACTAAGCATGCTCAGGAATGTGCCTGCCCCTAACACGATTTCTTACCTGGTATGTGCAGGCTTTGAAAGAAAACCACCAAGGTTCATTCAGGGACTGTTGCTTTGAAAATAACCCCAGTACTATCTTTGCCTGCTGTAGTTTCTCTAGGGTCTTATTTCTTGTGACATAAGACTTCTTTTGAACTCTGCACTGACCAATGTGTGACCCATTGCATTTGGTGGCACCTGCAAAAGCTGGGTAACTCTTTCACATTTCCCAAGAGCCTCCTGGAGATGAAGGGCACTTCGTAGTCACATGATTCCACCTCTGCACTCAAAAGGAAGACCCAAGTCCAGAAGTGTGCAAGATAACCTGCTCACAGTCACACCACTAGCCACTGACAGAGGCCAGCCCTTCCTGACATCTCTGCTCCAACGACTCAGTCCTGCAAACACCGCTGAGACATTTTTCTTTCCCTTGTTTCAGATGTCCTAGTGAGTGTTCCAATTTAACGGGCAATCAGGCATCTCTCTCTGCTGTGGAGGCCTGAGGGTGTGTTCCATCCAGCTGCCTGTCAGAGGCCCAGGAAGTGTCCTGAACAGCAGTGTGGGAAGTTTTTCCCAGAGGGACTATTGGACTGAATGGCTCCTCCAGCCAAGGTCAAGCTCCACATCCCCCTGAAGCAGTTAACATAAACACAATAACTGTGACTCCCACACAGAGGGTTCAAGACATGGCTCATGGGAGGATGCCAAGAGAAGAAACGGAAACAGGCAGGTTTCCCTGAGCTTCACTGTTCTGTATGACTCATCCCAAAGCATAAGCTGCGGCTTCTGGAATGTAAGAACCTTTGTGGGTTTTTTTTGTTGTTGTTGTTTTTTTGTTTTTTTTTTTCATTACTCCAATCCCTTCTGAACAACATCCAACTTCAAAATAGAAGAGCTTAATATGTTCATTGCCCCATGGAGTGTGTGTCTTTGCACAAACTTTAATTTATTTGTGCCTTGGTTTCTTTAAGTTGTTGGTGGTGATGTTGAAAACCACCAAGGTCATAGCTTTAATAGCCCAGTGTGCTAATTGCCTCTGCATTAGGACAGATTTGAGTTAACTGGAGCTGCTGGTGACACTCTTTCCACATCATCTCTGAGTTACAAATCCTGTGCTTCAGGAAGGCACAAATGAAGGACAATGGTTCCAGGTGACTCTATCCAGCAGTGTGCCTACTGGGTCATTGTGAGATTAGATAAATTAAAGCAATGTCTTAGAACAACCCCTAGACCACATTAAGTGCAGACAGTAATTGCTGCTGCTACTGGGATCAGGATTCCTCAGAGCCTTTATTCTGCAACTATCTACATTTCTGCTGCCTGATAGGAAGTATTGTGTAAATGTCTTCTGTTGACCTATCTTAAGCCAAGACACAGATCTTAGCAATCTTGTAGTGCTTCATAAACCCAAATTATTTTTATCCTTGTATAATGCTCTTCCTTTACTTCTACTTGGTCCTTTTACACTCTTCTTTATAATTTATACATGAATTAGCTCTTACCACTTTATCCAATCACCTGGCAAAAAATAGTTGACAGAGAGAAAGGATTTTTTTTTTTTTTTTTTTTTTTTTTTGACTCACGGTTTCAGGATGCAGGGTTTCTTGGCCCTATGCACTCAGCTCTTAGCAGAGAGAAGGCAAAATAGGAAATGGAAGGGCCAGGAAGAATATACACCAAGGACATGTCCTTATTGACCTATGACCTTCATCTAATTTCTAGCTTCTAAATTTATAGACTGTCCCCACTTAGCACCAGCGGCGGGAGACCAAGGATTCAAAGAGGAGTCTATTAAGAACATTTCATATTCAAACCATAGCACCTTAGTTTACAGTAAATACATTCTGGTAAAGCACTTAACTTTTCTTTATGACCTGAGCCAGGTATAAACAAAACATGTATTCGGTGAGCTAATTTCATTCGCACAGTCAAGGGCATGACTTTCAGTGATAGAAACTCAGAGTGAGTGTGACGCCCTTGGTCATCTCCTTCCTTGGGTCTCTCATGTCACATGGCATCCTAGGAGCTGAACCTCAGACCAGTTTAGAATTGTCCTTTAAGTAGAGAAGGAAGATGCCGCTGTCAAAGTCACACCATCTTCTCACTTTTGCCTGCGGCAAGCCCTCCGGAGCTCAGCCTTGGTCTTTGGCTCTGTGTGGGTCACTCTTTTTCCCTGTCAGGCAGAGAAAGTCTTTATTTCCACTTTGACACGACTGAAAACTCAGCCTCTTTTCCTGAGCTAGCAAAATGGCAGAGTGCTTGCCTTTAGATTATCAAAATTTGTCCAGGGGGACCAAAGCTCCTGGCAGCCTGTCAGAGTAGACAGGTATGGTTTTGATGTGCTCTCAGCAACACTCCCTGCTCCCTCCCTCGCAGAAGGTAAGGACATTCTGGAAACCCCTTCAAAGCCTCAGTTCTCTAGGTTTGCCTGTAAGGTGACATTTCCACTGACTCAAGCTTGAAGAAGAGAAAAGGTTTGACTCCTGCCCTGCCAGTTGCCAGCTTTACACTGAATCCTGCCATCAGTTCTCCTGAGCATACCGTCATAATTCTGCTCTGGGCTACACCACAGTTTAACATTTTCTGCATTCACCAGCCTATATCAACGTCCTGTATTGTTGTTTTTCCTCTTTATAAACCTCCATAATAGGTAAATAATCAAATATAATTTATTGCTTCTAATGCTAGACATATGCTACTGGTAAATTACTAGGGTAATTATTCAGTATGTAGGGCAGTTATTCAGTATGCGGAAAAACGTAAAGGCCACAAGTCTGCCCCTAATAATAAGCAGGCTACTACTGTGCATAAAACTTTGACTTTCTTGATTTGTACTCATATGATAAGCATCATGCTCCTGCTAAGGATAAAGGATATAAAATTTCTGCTGCTCTTAAAGAGTTAACACAAGGCCAAAACCATAATTAGGGCCCAGGTGAGTCTGCAGGCAATTCTCATTTGGGTCAGACATTTTTACCTGGGTCCTAGGGAGCAGAAAGGGCGTCTTCAAAGAGACCGATCATATGGAGAGACAACAGAGAAAAGCGCACTCCAGGGGACACAGCAGGAAAGCTTAAGCACCAAATGTTCCCAGGAGGTTGCTTTGGGGTACATGGTGTACAGGGTACAGGTTGTTTAAGGGTACATGTAATGGTGTGGACCTGGAAGCCAAAAGCACTTTCCAATCAAGAGAATGGCTGGCCTGTTTGATGTGCCCACAACTCATATTGGGGAAGGTGAACAGAAGAGCAGAGAAGCAAATGAATTGAACGCAGACTATGGCCTTGGATGAAACGCTAAAGAGTTAAGGCTTTATCTCGTCAGCCAACATGGAATCATAGATGAGCTTTGAATGGAGAAGGATAAAGGGTGATGGTAATAAACTCCAGAGATGTGGCATGCTCTGCCATATGACTAAGGCTGAAATTAGGAATGAGTCATATTCATTTAAATGCCTCAAAGCCAAAAAGGCAAGTAACAACTTGTAAACTTTTAATCCTTCTCCATAAAAACTGCATGATGCCCTAAGAAGGTCATGTTTATCAATATGTGTATATATGTATGTGTGTGTATATATATATATGTGTGTGTGTGTGTATACATACATATATATAATCTGTTTTGTGTGCATGTATACTTAGATGTTTATGGATTTATAACAAATATTAGGTTATAGAATGGAAATGTGACTCCACAAAGACTTCCCCTCAAATGAAGGGATGTTCCCATCCTCTGAACAATAAAACAGAGCTATCTTCTCCAAGAATTTAATTAGGAGACAGTGACATCACCTTGCACTAGAGATGAGCCATGCAAAGTTTCTCTTTGCATCCTTCATTAGTAAAGCCAAATTCTCAAGAACATTATAAATGACTACATTTGGGAGTCTCATGGTTCACTTAGATTCTTCTTGAGGTCAGCCTTTCAGTAGACACAGCTTCACTTTTAAACAGTTCTTTATTCCAGTATTTGCTAACATGAATGAATACATGCACGTGCATGTGCACACACGCACATGTGCGTGCAAACACAACACACACACACACACACACACACACGGGTGGAGGGGTAAGTTGTACTTTTGTTTGTGTTCTGTAATCCTTCTTCACCTTAAAGAGTTACAGACTATAAATTTAAGGTGAATGGGCCTTTTTCTAGGGTTGTCTACAAGATTGTATCCTGTGTTGTATACTGTGTCCTGTAAATAGGACAGTATGGGGAAACAGCTAGTGCTCAGATAATGATGTTGAAAGGGTGAGGAAAATGAGGAAGTCAGCACTGGGAATGCTCTGTGAGGGGGTAGTTATTTAGTGGCAGGTACACTTGCATATATATACATATGTGCCTACCTGCTTAATGCCATTGTTTGACAAAAAGTCTTAAGTCCTTTCACAGTGTGGTGTAAAATCAAAATCTGCCTGGTGCAGTGTAAAGGCTAAATACAGGAAGGAAATTATATTAATATAATAAATTTGATTTTGATGAATGACATTTGATGGATTTTTAAGTGTTTCTATATTAAAGTGTTCCTATAAATTCCTTCATGGGTTGGGAACTGAACCAGACAGAGACCATTGAAAACTGCAGCCAAGATTTTTAACATCACAAAACCATATACGCTTTGCTAATTTATGAACTGAATGTTCATCTCCTCTTCAAATATTGTACATTCTAATTCTTTCATGTAGGTGCCAAGGACCAGCCTCAGCTTGGAGTGGGTTCCTGAGAAAGGGGTGTTCAGGAGCAACAAACTGTGCCACGCTATTCCTTCCATGTGTCTATGCAGAACTCAGCATATGGTCATATTAGGAAGTGGGATAATACTCCATCATCTATCTATTTATTCATCTCTGTTTCTATCTCTCTCCATCTTCATAATCTCCATCTCTAAATGTGCCACTCGAGGCTAGTCCAAGACGGAAGCCATCTCACAGTCTTCCAGCTCCTTCGCCTCCCCAGCTTCAGTTAACCAAGCCTCTCTATCTATGGCGTCTTCTAACTGTGGTCTTAGTGAACCCAGACACTGCCTGTGGATTTAATAAACATATAAAATGTATCAAGTTTCATTATTCAGAAAAAATTTCACTGAAAAACAATAATAAAGCAGCATTATCATTATCAGAATGGCCAAACTCCCAACTACAGAACATAGCAAGAGTCTGGGGAAATGGAGGTTTGGGAATGGCCATTCATTGCTGGAGGCAAGAGATTAGTCCAGCTGCTTTGGGAGTCTGTTTGGATCTAATGAAGATATACATACACTCCCCATGACTCCAGCAGTTCCATGTTGAAGTGTAGACGCCTATGAACAGCGTGTATTTCTTTCCTTCAGAAAGAGTAAAATATTAAAATGTCAGTCAATCTGTAATGGCCTTAAACTAGATACAACACAAGTACTTGTCAACATAAAATGAATAATAAATTGTAGTCTCCTCACATAATAGAATTCTAGCAGCAATAAGAATGAATAACTTACAGACACATGCAGAAACATGCAAAAATCTCACATAGAAAATAGCCAGGGAAAGGGGCTCTGCCTAGTGATGAGGTTCATGAGACTGTGCCTACATAATGGTTAAAAGCAGGAAAAATTACCAGACTGTTAGAAACAAGGACAGTGGCCGTCCTCAAGGTGGTGTTCACGGGGGCCATAGCTCCCTTGTGCTGCTGTGTTAAACATTTACTGTATCTACACGCAGAATGTGAAAATGCATCCAAATTGTATATTGATAATGTCCGTTTTCTATGGCATATTTCCATAAAATATTTCAAAGACATTTCTGCATGAGACAACTCCTTCTGAGAGTGCTTTGGTCAGTAAGTTGAAAAATATGCTACTGACCAAGAAATGGTTTAGTCCCTTGACTTCGTCTGGGCACGTACTATCTACGTGGCCTTAGCTAGCTTGCTTCATCACAGAATCTCAGCTTCCGCATTGGAATAAATATGTGAGAATGAACCTGATGAAACCAAATGAAAGTTAGCAATGGGAATAAAGGGAGAAAGATTAAAATGAAGTAATGGTCATGAAAAGGAAATATAATTTCAATTAGAAATGTCTTTTGGGGTCTCTCCAGGGCTTGTAAAATTGAGAAAGGCTCCCTCTTAGAACTCGTCCAATTTCTCCTCCAATCCTCATGGATGACCTTGACTCTTAGTATTTGAGACCTGAAAAGCACATCTTTATTCTCCTAGGTCCCTGATCTCGGCCAAGGTTTCTGGTGAGCCTTTCACTGCGGACTGTTCAATGCCAACCCCACTTCCTCCCTCTCTGTGCATCCGTAGCTTTCTCAGGAATACTTTACACATGATTATTTCTCCTTGATTATCAGACCTGAAGGTTGCAAGTGAGCAGAGTTAATGCTAGCAATTGCCCTCCTGAGAATGCTTCGACTTGGAGTCAATTAACTCCACAAGGTGTGGAGAGTGCTCAAACTTCATCATTCATCCCTAGGAGGTTTCTGGATCCTCCCATTGGCAAATTCTAGAAGCTTCCAAATCACCTTGGTTGTTGGGCCTGTTCATATGGCTCACAGTGAACCACAAATCGTCCAGAACTTGAGGCTCGCCACTTATTTCATGCAATCTTATAAAAATGCTACCTTGTGTATTTTAAAGATAAGAGTTGAACATTTTTACTTTACTGTCTGCTGGATCTATCTAAATAATAAAATAGTAACAAATTATACCAATGCTGCATTAATATGCTCTAAATTTAAGATCTCTCTGATTCAAAATTCTGAATTACTCATTGGTCAACTTGTTAGTTGTAACATTTATAGGAAAGTGTTCTACACCTAACAATACACCTACCAGTTTCACTTACCTATCCCCCAATCCACTTATTCAACTATCCACCCAACCATTTATCAGTCTGCTCACCCATCTACCCAACCAAATATTCCAATCTATTCATTCAATCATGCATTTTTAATTACTGACTCCTGTGTTCATGGTCATGAGATTTCTCTCCAGGCATGGATTCCATAAGAATAAGGTCCCTCTCCTTTCTATCATTGAGTCTGATTTTCTGGGCTCTGTTGGAAGTGCCTAGTGAACCTTAAGGAAAGAAAGCTGGGGAATGAGTATACCCTTGGCCTTCAAACCCTACCCACTCATCTTTTCCCATCTTGGTGGATCATCAAGGACAGTACCAAATGATAGTGGGATGTTGTTATAATCACTAGGCCAAAGGAGACAGGAAAACTAATGAATCAAGAGCTTAATAGAGTTCTAGGCACCCACCCAGGATCATTCATTACTGAGAAACCAAGCCATGTTAGACTGTGTAATATTCCCAGAACACAGCACCCAGAGGACAGTTGGCGCATTTGCTATGGAGTGGCAAAGACTGGAAGTGAAGAACACTGGAAGCCATGGCAAAACTGCCTGTAATCTGACCTGCAGGCAGTGCAGGAGGTTGGACGCTACCTCACTCTCATTTCTGATCCTCCAGTACCTTGGCTTAAGCAGGGTGGCTTCTAGGAAAGGCACTGTAACACAGAAGGTCGGGGTAGTGGAAAAACACAGGGAAAAGGCAAGGCGTAATTAAGACGAGATGTGAGATGGCATGTACACACTGGCTTGGGAGCCTGCCTGCTTTCTTAAAAGGGTGTTGTGATTATGAATACTCATCACTATTAAGCTATAGATCATGTGGAAGTCTGAATCTAAGGATAAAGAGCTGAGCATGAAATAACTACTCGCCTCTTCCATTGAATTCTTCTATTTTATCTTTTTCACACAGGCAAGTCTTGATAGAACAATGTCCCCATGTTCCATTCCTTGTCACTTCTTCTCTTTAAGGAGTCCCTCACACCATCAGACCCTTATTGCCTCCCAGGTATGTGTTAGCTGGCACCTCTGCTACATAGATCTTTCTGAACACCAAATGATTGCCCAGTTGAAATGCAGATAGGAAAACTTCCATATACTGAGAAATGTGCCATCTCATCAAAGGCTATAGTGGTCCCAAAGGTAGACATTGCTGCTCCACAAAGACACCAAGGCACATAAATGTTTAGACCTTCTGAGTAGGGTTTAGAATATCTGAGACCTTCGTCTTGTGGAACTTTGTGGGAATATATTTAAAATGGCTTCTTAAAATATGTACTTCTACTTCCAAGTGCCCATATAATGAAGTCAGGTTTATCTGCATGAGTTCAACCCTTGCAGTTTCTACCTACCTGTCAGCATTTTTGCTTCCTTCTATCCACCATTTTCCTTGGTGCTACACATCCCAAAGTCCTGTCATTGAATTATTTTCCACCACTCAGCTCACTCTGTTTTTATAAGTTTGAGACTTTCTTTAATGTGTCTCTATCTGAAATGCCTGGTCTTGTTCTTAGTTTCACCTCTCAAAGCCACTACTACTCAATGAGAGCATAGTGTTTGAAGATATAGCCTACCTGGCATTCACCATGGGTGCTTCATGTACAACAGTGAGGATGCCCGGGATGCCCTCTGGATTCTGTGATACAGTGCTTCACAAGTGAAGTTTAAAACATTGCACTTCTAATAATCCCAATTTATTATGATGCTCAGGATAATTAGGAGTCCAAGATCAAGAGACTTTTTGAACTCTAGAGGATGTTCATTCCTGTATCTACCTAACTGACAGAATAAAGCACCAGATGTCTGGAAAACCATTATATTGACCAGTCAGGACTCATTAGGCACAAACCTACAAAAGCCAAGTTATTGGATGGGCAAGCCATGGTAAGAGATAAATGGATGTAACTACTCAGTGTTGCTACCTTTTCATCCAAGGTAACATACTGACTTCCGATCCTCAAGTGCCAATTGCAATTTTGTATTCCTAGAACCTCCCTGATGAGGCAGTGGGAACTCTGTACCCTGCAGTACTCTGTGAGACTCTTGAAAACTAAGAGTTTGAATTAATACCATAGTTTCCTATTAGTCTCACCAATTATTAGGGATTCTACCTAGAGTTATTTCTCAATAAAAGCCTGGTGAATTCAAGCAGTGGTTAGCAAGCCATCAAATAAACAGATTAACACATGGGTAGGGATGAAGGAACACACATGGGACAGTCAGATGAGAAAATAATCCTGAGACCACAGAGCATGCTGCATTTGGCACAAGGAGAGCTCCTGTATTCCTGCCCAGTCCCTAGGACCTGATGCAGAGGGAGCCTCCATATGGGGGACGTGAGGACAGGATGTCTGGAGAAAAAAAAACAGATTTGAAAGAAAATGGCGTTCCCCATGTATTGGCACGAGAAAATGCACTTTGCAGTGCCTGTGGAGGCCCAGCCCAGGAATCTGTACTTTAAAAAAGTAGAACTCAAGGTCTTCAGGAAGCCATGCTGGAAAGGAACTTGGAACTTAAGAATCATGTAGACCTGGGTGAGGATGCCAGCTGCCCATGAACCTCAGCTCTGTGATTTGGAGTTTTTACTGTGTGCATGTAAATATGTGCATATATTTGTATATATATATATAATGTTATTTATCGTGTACAATATATTTTATACATATATTAGATACAACATAATAATACACATACATGTATATAACTTGCTAAATCTGTTAAGTGTACATATACATTTTTCAGAACTGACCATTTGGTATTGGGTAACTACTTGAGTGCTCTTCTTTGGGGAAGACTATTTCCAGTCTCTTCATAATCTTTAACTGCCTAAAGGTCTTTGCCTCCTATTGAGGTCTCTGATCTTTCTCCTTCCGTTTTAGCATGTCTATCGTCTATCGGTGCCTTCCTTGTTTCAGGTCATGTTTAGGCAGCCATGTTGGAGTAATGTCATGGGCATAGCACTTCTGGTATTTCCAGAGGACACACTCTTACATAAAACATCCTGTTCTTTTGGCTTTTCCAACCCTTGCACCCTCTCTTCTGCAATGATCCCTGGGCCCTAAATGCAGAAGTTATATTGTATAAGAATGTAATGTTATGATGCCTGGAGTAGTAGCAAATGCCTATAATCCCAGCACTCAGGTCACACAGGAGGCAGATCCCCGAGATTGAGGCTAGCTTGGTCTACAGAGTGAGTTCCAGGACAGCTAGAACTACACAGAGAAACCCTGTCTTAAAATACAAACAAAAAAGAATGAAATATTTAAAAGTGCTTAAATTTTTTTCCTTGAAAGTCATTAATAGCTTTACTTCATTTACTTATTTAGGGAGGTGTGTGTGTGTGTGTGTGTGTGTGTGTGTGTGTGTGTGTGTGTGTATGAAGGTATGCACATCCTAAGGATCTCTTTTGGGATCCAGGGCTGGAACTTAAGCTATCAAGTTTAAACACTAATACCTCTGCCTACTGAGAGTCAGCTCACTGACCAGATTGTCTTCACCTTAGTTGTTGGCATAGGAATTTGGTCAATTTTCTGTGTCCCTGCCTCCTGGAACTCATTAGTTTGCCTGTTCTCCATTTCCATGATTTTGGGTCATCATGAATCAAGTATAAATGGAAGTATATAAGACCTAAGTTTTAGAGTTAGCTCTTTTCACTGTGTGATTCCATGGATGTTCACCCAGGTTGTTTGTGTCATATTTGTTTTCTTTAGTTGGTGATTAGCAATTCATGGCATCAGGGCACCGCAGCATGTTCTGCCAGTCATGCATTCCACACCAAGGCTTTCTTTCAATACTTGAAAAAAATGCTTCTATCCTTCTGGCCTCACAGTATCTGTGGAGAAGCCCACAATCCTGTGATCTGCCTTCATTACTGGTACAGTGTTCATCCTTTTTGGATGTTCTTGGTATTTCCTTTGTCTTTAAATTTGAGATGGTTGGTCATGCTGAGCATGGTGAAAACTTTTTTTTAATCGGGCTTCAGTCACTTTCGCGAATAACTTCATGTGCCTTTTGCCAAATTCATGAAGTTTTTAGTCATTATTTCTTCAAACATTTCCCAGCCCTTCCTTTCCATTCTCTCTTTGGAAGTGTCATGACAAGAATGTCATATCTTGTGTTAGCTACCCCAGTTCCCTAGATGTGCTTCTGTTTTCAACAGCTGGCTTTATCGCTATTGTTCAGAGGGTTGCTATGGCCCTCTCCATGTTAGTAATTCTTCTGCCTTTTCTGATTTGCCTTTGAGTCCATACACTGAATTGTTTGTCTTGGCTATTCCAAGTTTTTGTTTTAAAATTTCCAGATTTCTACTTGGCTTTTCATTATCTCTTCTCCATGTTTTTAAATTGTCAAATTTTCTGAGACTTTCCTTTTATTCATTACAAGAATTCTACCGATTACTTATAAAAATCTGTCCTTTCAAGCCATGGGTGGTCTGAAATCTGTTGGATAACTCTATCCTCCTCCTCATCCTCCTATTGGTGGCATATTTCTTCTATTTTCTTTAGTTTGAGGCTTTTCTGGTTGCTGGCATAAAGATTGATTCTTCTCAGGACATTTGCACTCTACTTTTTGAGACCTTTGCATATTATCTGCCATTTTGGAACCTGTTCCAAAAACATTTACAAGAGATTTCCAGGCATAGCTGAAGTTAAAAGTCCAGAATTCTTTTTAAATAATTTCTTAAATTTGCATGTATATATGTGCCCTGTTGTGATTTATTGTGTGCCATGTACACATAGGATCCAGAGAATCCTTTAAAAAGTGTTATATCCCTCTGTAAGTTGAGTTATAGGCACTGATGAGTCACTATGTGGGTTCTGGGAATGAAATCTTCTTCCTTTGCAATAACTGTAGGTTCGCTCTTAACCATTAAACTATCTCTCTAGCTCCTAGGTATCAAGATTCTTGTGTGAATTTATGTTGACACCAGGATGGTATTCTTGGTTATCATGCCCAGGCAGAAGTTTTTCATTTCTAGTAATCTCAGCTGTTATTCCTATGCATTTGTTTGATTGCTGCTGAGCAGTGGTCAAACTCGCCACTTGTCATTAAACCTCACCTGATACCACACCAGGAGACACAAGAGAGAGGCTTCATCAGTGATAGTAAGAAGGGCAAGTCAGGTTCCTAGCTGGTCTCTATCAACACTGTGGAAAACAAAGGAACGTGTCTTACTGATCAGCATGGATGGCAGTCCAGAATCCTTCCTTGGCTTTTGTCAATGCCACTGTAGTTAGATAGGGTCTCCCTTACAGATAAGAAACAATGAGCCTGGGTTCCCCCACTGAGCCTTTTTCGACACAGTGTGGCAGGGCCATAGATTCTTTGTAGCATTATGGAAGTACATATTGAGTAGAAAGATTCTGCCTTTCTAACCTGGCTCCGTTGGCTTTAAGAGACTGGATTTAGGCTGGGTTTGTCTATTTATTTGTCTATTTAATATTTATTTATGTCCATACTTGCTGGTGTTTAAAGAGGGACCCATTTCCTGAATAGATCTTTTTCTAAGTTCTGAGTCTGGATTCTTGACAGAATTCTTTTCATCTTTTAGCGTCTCAATATGTTTTCTTTATATGTAATGCCCAGACTTTCTTCTGGTCATAGTAATAGGAATGGAGGAGAGAACATGGATTCCTTCTCCCTGTAGACAGAAACACTTTTATCTTAAAACTGCTATTACTTCCTCCTTTCTGGCTCTCCATTAGTTGTTGGGCTTCTGGGTTGATCCTCTAGTTGGCTACCCATTTCCTCTTCAGTTTCTATCTGCTACTCTTATTATGATTATTCTTAATGATTTTCCTTTTGAATGAAGTATTCTGATATTGTGCTTTTAATAACAACTTTCCTTTGGTTTCAGGTTTTCTTTAAGCCTCTTGTCTCCATTCCCAGTGCACTTCTGCATTTCAGATGCGATCAAAACTGCATACTTACACTGTTAGGATCCCAAGGCTTTGACCTTAGAGAATTCTCTTTTCAGCTAGATGTCTGTAGTCCTCTTTCACCTAATGTCAGCACATTTCCCATTTGTCTTCCTTGTGGGCCTATGTGTTTTCAGTCCTTTGCTTTTGCTTCAAGAATTGGATAAAGAGAGGGGCTAGATGCTTGTGTTTAGCCATTAAAATAAAGCCTTGGGTTTTGGTTCTATTCTTGGCCTCGAGTTAGCTATATTTCTTTTGCTAGTCTCACGATTCAGTATGGCCAAGTGTTGAAACAGTACAATTAGAGTTGGTTCATAAACTGTTAAACCTAAAATTTAGTGACTTACCAAGCCCCCTGAAGCTCCAGTTTCCTGGCCCTGAGGCTTCTGCATTTCTGAAGTGCTTTAAACAGTCTGATTTCTGTAAATCTTCTGACCCAGAAATTAATAAACTTATGAGGGGAACCAGTAACTATACTGCTCATTGTCTTCATATCCCAACAACCTCTCCTATATACAAGATAATTACAGATGTGATATTATTTGACCTGAGAGAATCCAAAAGTAAAGGTGACTTGGGGTGAACTTTTGTGAAAAGTTGAGGATGGTATGTTGCAGTAACCATCATATGTTGTGATCATGGATGTTGGACAATTGTTTAGACTAAATTTGGATCCAGTACATTGGGGGGTGGTCATCAGGTTTATGGAACACATGAGAGGGACATGGGAATGTTCTGTGAGCTACTGACTTATAAGTCAGACATAGGTCAAGTCATTAGCTATGCCTTGTTCTGGCTATGTGACATTGGGCAAATTGTGTGCACTTCTATAGGCATGGATTTGCTTGCCTACAGCCCGACGAAACTAATGCCATGCTTTGAAGATGCTAAAAGGATTACAGAAAATCACATAGTCCTTCCACCTTCCACCTTCCACCTTCCATGAGTCTCAAAGATGTTCTTTGTGTTCCTTGACTCATCAGTGCCATCCTTGACATGCCCTAAGGTGGACCTTGCATGTTATAAATGAGAATAAAACCTCAAAGTCCAAAGAACTATAAAGCCCAGGGAAGTGGACATTTCCACTTCTAAAAAACTATATGGTTTTTTCATTAATATTTCTAATAAAGCCAAAGCCCCAAGGAGAAGCAAAGGGAATTGGCTTTACTTAACCCAGCACAGAGAAGTCTTCAGTGGGTTTCTAGCTGCCTGAAAGTGTAAGAAAGAATATTACAACGAAGATTAACATCAGCAGTAATGTGCATCAAGAAGTCCATGGAGTCAACAGCAGTAATAAAACCAAAATACACACAACAGAAAGAGGGATGGTCCCTTAAGGAGCTGGGAGACAGAAAAAGGATGAGAGGAGATAAGAGTTTTTCTCTGTTTCTGATATACAAAGGTTCCCTACCTCTCATCCATTCACTCTCATGATCCCGCATTCCTATCATTTATCATCTCTTCTCCAAACCAATGATGCTTCCTCACTACTCTCCACGTTTGTGCACCAACAGTTCTCCCTGCTATCCTCTAGGCCCACACTCCCAGTGTGTATATCATTTCCTCCCGGATGCCCCATCTTCCCTGAGGTCCTTAGCTTCCCCCACAACTCTCATACTCACCTCCATTGTAAGACATGCCATGGTTTGTTTGAATGTCCATGAAAGTTTCCCCTCACTGACTGTGATTTCTTTTGGAAAATATCCACACTGTGTGCAATGGACCGACCTCATATGATAGTACCTAACTACTTAGTACACTATTCAAGTGGAAAACTGAAAGAGTAACTGTTTTCTAAATTAAATGATACAGGCATTTAACAAAGGTAGATATGAAAAGCAACAAAGTCATCCTTCTTGTAAGAGGTTGCTCCAAGGTTCCTACCTAGTCTCTGTTCTCAGGATTCCTAGAACATATGGACTAAGGAGTGATGGGGAAAGTAGTTAGTTTAACGACTCAGGTGCATTTTTTCCTCATTTGTAGAATTCCCTGTTCACTGTGACCCATCAGAATTATCTATGGCTACACTTGCTTTGGTATATGTGGTTTCTCTTCCAAGAAAACTTGTGTCATTGTACTCTCAGTTTAAGTAGCATCTCTGCATTGGGTCTTCCTTCTCGGTTAGCCTGGGCACATCTGCATTCACTTATGTAGACTTTGCCTACCCTCCCTGTTTTTCCCACTGCCCAAATCCATCAGTGCCCTAGCTACTCCCAGTTGAAGTTCCTTTTCTAATGAATGCAATCTTTTCTGTGTTTTCTCTATCTTTTCTGTGTTGCTGCTATCTCTAATTTACTTTTTATTGAATAGAGAGTGCAAGAATCCTACAATATTAGGACTGCAGAAGTTTTGTTTTGTTTTGTTTTGTTTTTCAAGAGAAAGCAGAGGGTTTAAAGCCATAGAGAGCTGTGCTTCAGTGCTGTTGGCTACAGTCTTCCACACTGATTCTGTGTTTCCTTCACTGTAGATCTGCACATGGAGCTGAGATTTGAGTTAAGCAACTCCTTTCCTATGATATGGTAATGTGCCAGTTTCCAAGACAGAAATTAGGAGACTGCCCTCATGTGTTTCTTTTGTCCTTCAGAGAGCTTTACATTTTTTCACATGACAGTGCACATCCCAGAGAACCATCCCAAAAGGAGCTCAATGTGATACATAAATGATACTACTTTTATTAGTTCAAAGATGATAGCCATGTTCAGAAGAGTTGGTCATAACTGCCTCTTTACACCAGAGCCCACCAAGCAGCCCAAGAATCTATCCAACCAAACTATACCCAAGTAGCATCTACAACAGAGTTTGTTCTCTCAGTGTCATCCTTTCTGAAGCTAAAAACTCTAGAAAAGTCTTCAGTTTAAGTCATAGATCTCAAACATATTAGGTACTGGTCTGGTGTGCCTACTTCTCTATGTCTTTGTCAGATGTGACTATGAAGCTGGACTGTTGAAAGTATAATGCAGGTCATTGCACTGAGAGATCTTAGAATGTGTTCTTGATATTTTAATATATTTAAAAAGCAGTAGCTGTTTTTGTAGTAATGCTGGTATGCAGAATAGTTCCTAATACCTATTGTAATATAAGAGATGACTGCCACATTTATTATTCTTTTCTGTAGGTTAGAATTTGAGAGTTGCTTTGCTGAGTGGTTCCCTGGCTCAGGATTTCTTATGAAACTATAGTCAAGGTGTTTGATGTTCGATGTTTGATGCGGTTGTATGTATCTTAAAACTGTACCCAAGGAGAAGTCATTGTTTTTGGTAAGTCAATTTCCTTAGTTGTCTGCTTAGAGTATCAGTTACTATCAGGTGTTTCTCTAAGAGGTATTTTGCTTCTCCTTGAACAAGGTTTATAAAGGTTGGATCCTATCTCTCTAGTCTTACACTGTTAGAAAGTAATCCCTAGGTTTTTCCCATACTCAAGAGGAAGAGGTAGTGCAAAGACATAGACCTATGAGTAAAGACGCTTCCCTCCACAAATGGTAAGATGCTAAAAATGATTATTACTGTAAACAAAAACTAAAAGTAATTTTAAAAACTGACATACATTATGAGACAAGTAACCTCCAAAGATGCCACTGACTTCATTTTCTGTCGGCCGTCTACTGCTGGGCATGCGAGCCTATCTTAGGAGTCTTGCTTGACCTAGTGAGATTCCCTTGAGAAAACTAAGTGCAAGTGGTTATTGTTGTTGTTTTAGATCCGACCGCAGTCAGAGATTCCAGACTTGGAGAGAAAGTTTATTCATTACCATTTGGAGAGACAGAGTGTAAGTTATCAATAGAGAGAGTAATAGCAAGCTTTTTTTCAGGCTACCTTTTGCCATATTTGAGGAGCATACCTGGCTGTTTGCTAATTGCTACTTATTGCTAATATTGTTTAGATATAACAGTTATAATATATTCTTTTTATTTTGTCCTATTCTATTTGTTATATATATTATATTATATTTATTATATTATTTTCCTTAGGCTCTTGTTTGTTTTCTAATGAGAGACAATAAGGGGGTGGAGCCACATGAGGGAGAGGTGGGAAGGAACTAGGAAGGGTGAAGGAAGGGAAAAACCATAATTAAGATATTTAATTGAAAGGAATCTATTTCATAAAATAAAATAAAAAATATTACCACTGGGAACATTAATGATAGCCAAATGGAAGAATGCTGCTCTCATTATTGTTCAGAATGTGGACTGAAGTCTTAGCCCCATCTATACCCTTCCTAATATTCAAGCAAGACACTTGCCCTCCCAAAGCCTTTGCTCCTCATTTGTAAACATAAGTGAAATATTTAACATAAAATACACATATGTTATTTGGCACAAAAAGATAATGATAAATAAACGGCAGTATCCTTATTGTATTGCACAGGGCTTTTATTTCCTGCTAAATGCAATTACATTTTCTTGACATGCTTTTTTTAAAGGACTGCCTCGTCTGAGCTACTGGCCAATCTGTCAGATGGCAAACAGATGTTTCTCTGCTTCAAGTTTCTTAGATCTTATGAGTAGACATTAAAACAAGGCAGTGGCTGGGAGACTGAGACCCTGAAGGCCACAGAAGACCTTAAATTGTCATTGTTTAAAAGCCTGGTCTTTGAATGTAGTGGAATACTCGTAGTTTTCCTAGATCTTCCAGGAAAAAGGATCCCACATATGCACAGTTAGGACCACTGTTTCCTCAAGAATCCAGAGTAAAGACATCTCAGCATGTCCCCTCCCTACATCCAAGAATTCAGGCAATTTCAGTTTAGCATGTAAGGAGAGATGCTTGCTATACCTGTTATACTTACAAAGAAGTTACCATCCCATAATAACCTGACGTCATTGCCATATTTGAAGGATGGAGTCAACTTCTTGAATGTGATCTTAGGAGGCATTTTATCTATTGTTCGAGTTGAATTTCAAATATTGATTTTTTTTAGGGAAAATTAATTTTTTCTACTTTTACATAACATTTTATGTATAGCATTCTTAGAATATAAAAGGGTCCATTAGACTGTAACACCTAGGGTTTTGGTGTTGTTATGGAACTTACTCTCAGGATTTCCTGATATTTCCACATCTTTAGCAGGAGAGGGGACTCAGCTTGTGTGGAGTGGCCACTGAAACATGAGTAAATTCCCCCTACCCTACCAATGTCTGTTGAGATGTATGAGTTTCTACTTCCTGAGACTCTTTCCTCCAGAAAGATAGTAGTTTTGTAGCAGGCCATGTGCAGTTAGATATGGGGAAATAGGTTATAGCCCTACTAGGCCTTTTGGCTTTCCTCATCAAACTGCAAAACAGAAAGAAAATAATATCCTGTGTAGTTTAATAAGAAAGATTCCCATAGGCCAATGTATTTGAATACTTGGTCTCCAGGAGGTGGAATTGTTTAGAAAGGATGAGGATGTGAGGTATGTTGCTGAAGGTAGGTTTTAAGGTTTCAAAAGCTCATGACATTCCTCCCCTCTCACCTCCCTTCATCCCTCCCCTGAGCCCTGGATAAATTCTTTCTTTACTAAAAGTTGCCTTGGTAATGATGTCTTATCACAACAACAGAAAAGTAACTATGATACAACTAACGAAACATTGCAAAGTTTGGTGGAAATGCACATAAAATATTCTATAAAAATGCAAAACCAGTTCAGCTTTTGCTGTACAGCACTTCACCTTTGATATCCCCAGCAACTCTGAAAAGGTTTAGGGTCCCCCTGCAAAAAAAAGAAAGCAATGACTTATAGAGGTAATGTTCATCTTTTCTATCCTACTAGCTTTTATGGTTGTTTCAGGTGCTGATGTTACTTGGTTCATTGTACTTGATTATATTTCTGAGAATTAGCAATGAAAATAGAAATATCAATAATTTAGTTACCCTGGAATTTTCTTAGACTTAATTTCTTTCAATTTTCTTTAATTTCAGCAAAAACATATAAAATAACTTTGCATTTACTATGAAAATACTATTTAATATATTGATTTCATATCATAATATTGATCATACATACTAAATCAAATAATAAGTTGATTTAAGACTATCATATAATGAACACAGTTTGTATTTTTGAAGTAACTGAATCCTTTCTTTTGCCAGGCAATAAAAAAAAGCAATCCACATTTTCACTTAAAACTCTGTTATCAAGGTAAATAATTAAGTACCAAGTCTACCTATATCTGACACAAAATACTATCTATTTTTTTCATTAATAACTGTTTTCTCAAAAAAAAAATAAAGATACTACTCATTTTCAAAGTGACATTTACCATAGAAAGAACCACTCTCTCATTTTTTTTTCTGCATAGATATCTACTGCTGCACAATGATTACCATAAAGTCAATTGTTTAAAATATCATGTTCTTTTCATCTCAAAGTTCTATACACCGGAATTATAGGTAGGCTTCATAGGTGAAATCTCTGACCCTAATTTCTGTGTTTAGGGTCCCATGGGACTAAAATCAAAACATGAGGCAGTCTCTTCTTTGAAAACAAATATTCAAGGAAGGATAGTTGTTTAAATTGTTCCTGGTGGCTGCACAATTGAGATCCTCATTTCCCCATCAGCTCTCGCCTAAGGATCCA
>NW_023046302.1:0-60848 GCF_011762505.2 Arvicanthis niloticus
AAGGGCATCCAGAGAGAGAAGACAGAAGGCATCTGGATAGAGGAGAGAAAAGAAGGTCATCCAGAGAGAGGAGACAACTGACGGTCATCAAGAGAGACAAAAAGACAGAAAGGCATCCAGAGAAAGGAGAGAACAGAAGGGCTTTCAGAGAGATGCGAGGACAGAAGTGAATCTAGAGAGAGGAGAGAACAAAATGGCATGTACAGAGAGGAGAACACAGAAGGGCATCCATATAGAGAAGAAAACAGGATATGCAGAGAGAGAAGACAGAAGGGCATCTGGAGGAGGAGAGAACAGAAAGGCCTACAGAGAGAGTAGAGGACAAGAGGGCATCCAGAGAAAGGAGAATGCAAAAGAGTATCCAGGGAGAGGATGGGACACAAGGGCATACAGAGAGATGAGAGAACAGAAGAGCATCCAGAGAGAGGAGAGGACACAAGGGCATCCACAGAGATGAGAGAACAGAAGATCTTCCAGAGAGAGGAGTAAATGCACAGAAGTGCATCCACAGAAATGAGCGATCAGAAGATCATCCAGAGAGAGAATGGAATGGAAGGGAATCCTGAGGGATGAGAGGACAGAAGAGGATCTAGAGAGGTGAAAGAACAGAAGAGCATCCATAGAGAGAAGAGAACAGAGTGGCATCCAGAGAGATGAGAGGAATGACGGGAATCTAGAGAGCTGAGAGAACAGAAGGGCATGTAGAGAGAGGAGAAGTAAGAAGGGCAACCATAGTGAGGTAAAAACAGAAGGGCATCCAGAGAGAGGAGAAGAGAGAAGGGCATCCAGAGAGATGAGATAACAAAAGAGCATCCAGAGAGAGGAGAGTTCAGAAGGGCATCAAGAGAGAGTGGAAGACAGAAGGCCATCCAGAGAGAGGAGAGGACAGCAGGGCATCCAGAGGGAGAAAAGAACAGAAGGGCATCCAGAGAGAGGAGAAGACAGAAGGGCATCCAGATAGAGGAGAGAACAGAAGGTCATCCAGAGAGATGAAAAGAAAGAAGGGCATACAGAGAGAGGAGAGGAAAGAAGGATATCTGGAGAGAGGAGGTAACAGAAGGACATCTGGAGAGAGGGAGGAGAGAAAGGCATCCTGAGACTGGAGAGAACAGAAAATCATCCAGAGAGAGGAGAGAAGGGAAGAGCATCAAGAGAAAGGAGCAGGAAGAAAGTCATCCTGATAGAGGAGACAACAGAAGGGCATCCAAAGAGAGAAGAAGACAGAAGGGCATCTAGAGAAAGGAGAGGACTGAAGAGCATCCAGACAGAGGAGAGAACAGAAGAGCATCCAGAGAGAGGAGCAGAAAGAAGGTCAGGCAGTCAGAGGAGTGAACAGAAGTGAGAGAAGACACAAGGGCATCCAGAGAGATGACTTGACAGAAAAGCATACAGAGAGTGGAGAGATCAGAAGGTCATCCAGAGAGAGGGGAAGACTGAAGGGCATCAAGAGAGAGGTTAGGACAGAAGGGCATCCAGAGAGAGGAACGAAAAGAAGGGCATCCAGAGTAAGGTTTGGACAGAAGGCCATCCAGTGAGGGGAGAGAACAGAATGGCATCCTGAGAAAGGAGAAGACCGAAGCACATCCAGAGAGAGGAGAGGACAGAAGGACCTACATAGAGAGGAGAGAACAGAAGGGCTTCCAGAGTGTAAAGAAACAGAAGGGCATCAAGAGAGAGGAGAGGACTGATGTGCATCTGGATAGAGGATAGAACAGAAGGGCATCCAGATAGAGGAGAGAACAAAAGAGCTTTCAGAGAGAGGAGAAGACAGAAGGGCATTCAGAGATAGAAGAGTACAGAAGGGCATCCAGAGAGAAGAGATGACAGAGGGGCATCCAGAGAGAAGAGAAGACAAGAGGGCATCCAGAGCGATGGGAATACAGGAGAGCCTTGATAGAGAGAAGAAAACAGAAAGGCAACCAGAGAGATTAGAGTACAGAAGGAAATCCAGAGAGAGAAGAGGACAGAAGGGCATCCAAAAGTGGAGAGGACAGAAGGGCATGTAGAGAGAGGAGAAAACAGAAGGGCATCTGGAAAGAGGAGAGAACAGAAGGTAATCCAGAAAGAGGAGACAACAGAAGGTCATCCAGTGTGACAAAAACACAGAAGGGCATCCAAAGAGAGGAGAAGACAGAAGGAAATCCAGAGAGAGGATAAGACAGAAGGGCATCCAGAGAGAGGAGAGGACAGAAGGGTATACAGAGAGCGAAGAAGACAGAAGGTCATCCAGAGAGAGTAGAAGACAGAAGGGCATCCAAGAGAGGAGAGAAAAGAAGGGAATCCAGAGATTTGAGAAAATAGAAGAGCATCCAGAGAAGGAGAGGACACAAGGGCATCCAGAGATATGAGAGAACAGAAGATCTTCCAGAGAGAGTAAAGAACAGAAGGGCATCCACAGATATGAGAGAACAGAAGATCATCCAGAGGGATGAGACTACAGAATAGAATCTAGAGAGAGAATAGAACAGAAGTGCATCCAGAGAGATGATGAAAAAGTATGTCATGCAGAGAGAGGAGACAACAGAAGGTCATCCATAGTGACAAAAAGACAGAAGGGCATCCAGAGAAAGAAGAGTACAGAAGGTCATCCAGAGAGAGGAGAAGACAGAAGGGCATCCGAAGAGAGGAGAAGACAGAAGGGCTTCCAGAGAGGAGAGAACAGACGGTCATCCATAGAGATGACAATACAGAAGGGCATCCAGAGAGAGGAGAGAACAGACGGGCTTCCAGAGACAGGAGAGAACAGATGGGCATGTAGAGAGAGAAGAAGAGCATCGAGAGAGGAGAGAACAGAAAGGCATCCAGAGAGAGGAGAGAACAGAAGTGCATCCATAAAGAGTAGAAGACAGAAGGCATCAAGTGAGAGAAGAAATTACAGAAGGGCATTCAGAGAGAAAAGAAGGGTATCCACAGAGAGGAGAAGACAGAAGGGCATCCAGAGGGAGGAGAGTACAGAAAGGCATAAAATGAGAGGAGAGGACAGAAGTGCATCCAGAGAGTGGAGAGAACAGAAAGGCATGTTGAGAGAGGATAAGACAGAAGGCCATCCAGAGAGATGAGAGAACAGAAGAGCATCCAGAAAGAGGAGAGACACAGGGCATCCAGAGAGATGAAAGAACAGAAGGTCTTCCAGAAATATGAGAGAACACAAAGGCATCCACAGGGATGAGCGAACAGAAGATCATCGTGATAGAGAAGGGAACAGAAGGGCATCCAGAGGGATGTAAGGACAGAAGAGAATCTAGGAAGAGGAGAGAACTGAAGGGCATCCGGAGAGATGAGAAGACAGAAGGGCATCCATAGAGAGGAGAGGACAGAAGGGCATTCAGAGAAATTAGAAAACAGAAGGGCATCTGGAAAGAGGAGAGAACAGAAGGTAATCCAGAAAGAGGAGAAAAAAGAATGTCATCCAGAGTGACAAAAAAAAACAGGAAGGCATCCAGAGAGAGGAGAGGACAGAAGGGCATCTAAAGAGACGAGAACAGAAAGGCATCCAGAGAGAAGAGAAGACAGAATGGCATCCAGAGAGTTTAGAGGACAGAAAGGCATGTAGAGAGAAGAGAAGATAGAAGAGCATCCATAGATAGGTGAAAGCAAAAGGGCATCCAGAGACAGGAGAAGACAGAAGAGCATCCAGAGAGATGACTGGACAGAAGTGCATCCAGTGAGTGGAGAGATCAGAAGGGCATCCAGAGAGAGAGGGGAAGAGAGAAGGGGATCCGATGTGAGGAGAAGACAGAATGGCTTCCAGAGAGGTTAAAACATATTGTCATCCATAAAGACGACAATACTGAAGGGCATCCAGAGAGAGGAGAGGACAGAAAGGCTTCCAGAGAGAGGAGAGAACAGAAGGGCATGCAGAGAGAGAAGAAGACAGAAGGGCATCCAAGAAAGGTGAAAAAAGAAGGGCATCTAGAGAGAGGAGAAGACAGATGGGCATCTGGTTAGAGGAGAGAACAGAAGGGCATCCAGAGAGAGGAGACAACAGAATGTCATTCAGAGGGAGGAGAAGGCAGAAGAGCATACAGGAAGAAGAGAGGACAGAAGGGAATCTGGAGAGAGGAGAGAACAAAAGGGCATCCAGAGAAAGGAAAAGACTGAAGTGCATCCAGAGAGAGGAGTGGATAGAAGGGTCTACATAGAGAGGAGAGAACAGAAGGGCTTCCAGAGAGTGAAGACGACAGAAGGGCATCGAGAGAGAGGAGAGGACAGATTTGCATCTGGATAGAGGATAGAACAGAAGGCCATTCAGAGAGAAGAGATAACAGAAGAGCTTCCAGAGATAGGAGAAGACAGAAGGCATTCAGAGATAGGAGAGTACAGAAGGGCATCCAGAGAGCAGAGAAGACAAAAGGGCATCCAGAGAGAGGAGAAGACAGAAGGGCATCAAGAGCGATGAGAGTACAGGAGAGCATCCATAGAGAGAAGAAAACAGAAAGGCAACCAGAGAGATTAGAGGGCTGAAAGGAATCCAGAGAGAGGAGAGGACAGAAGGTCATCCATAGAGAAGAGAAGACAAAAGGGCATCCAGAGAGAGAGGAAAGGACACACGGGCATCCAGAGGGATGAGAGAACAGAAGATCATGCAGAGAGAGAAGAGAACAGAAGGGCATCCAGAGAGAGGAGAATACTTGAGGGTATCGAGAGAGTCGAGAGAACTGATGGGGATAGGGAGAGAGGAGAAGACAGAAGGGCATCCAGAGAGAGGAGAGGACAGAAGGGCAAACAGAGACTGGAGAGGACAGAAGGGCATCCGGAGAGAGGGAGGAAAGAAGGGCATCCTGAGACTGGAGAGAACAGAAAATCATCCAGAGAGAGGAGAGAAGAGTAGTGCATCCAGAGAAAGGAGAAGAACGGAGGTCATTCAGACAGAAGAGAGAACAGAAGGGCATCCACAGAGATGAGAAGACTGAAGGGCATCAAAAAAGAGGAGAGGACAGAAGGGAATCCAGAGAGAGGAGAGAATAGAAGAGCATCTAGAGAGAGGAGAGGACAGAATGGAATACAGAGAGAGGAGAAGACAGAAAAACATCCTGAGAGATGATAGAGCAGAAAGGCATCCAGAGAGAGGAGAAAACAGGAGGGCATACAGAGACAGGAGAGGACAAAAGGGCATCCAAAGAGAGGAGAGAACAGAAGGGCATCCAGAGGGAGGAGAGGACATAAGGGCATCCAGAGAGAGGAGAAGATAGAAGGGCATGCAGAGAGAGGATAGAACACAAGGGCATCCAGAGGGATGAGAGAACATAAGAGCATCCATAAGAGAAGAGAGCATAAGGTCATCCACAGAGATGAGAAAAAAAGTGAATCTAGAGAAAGGAGAAAAGAGAAGTGCATGTAGAACGGAGAAGACAGAAGGGAATTTATAGAGAGGAGAAGACAGAAAGGCATTCGGATAGAGGAGAGAACAGAAGGGCATCCAGAGAGGAGACAACAGAAGGTCATCCAGATGGAGGAGAAGACAGAAGGGCATACAGCTAGAGGAGAGGACAGAAGGCAATCCGGAGAGAGGAGAGAACAGAAGGGCATCCGGAAAGGGGGAGCACAGAAGGGCATCCTGAGACTAGAGAGAATAGAAAATCATCAGGACAGAGGAGAGAGGGGTAGAGCTACCAGAGAGATAAGAAGAAAGAACGTCATCCAGACAGAGAATAGAACAGAAGAGCATCCACAGAGAGGAGAAGACAAAAGGGCATCCAGAGAGAGGAGGATACAGAAGGGCATCCAGCCTGAGGAGAAGAAAGAAGGGCATACACAGAGAGGAGAAGACACAAGGGAATCTAGAGAGAGGAGAGTTCAGAATGGCATCAAGAGAGAGTAGAGAACATAAGGGCATCCAGAGAGAAGAGAAGACAGAAGGCCATCCAGAGAGAGGAGAGAACAGAAGGGCATCCAGAGAAAGGAGAAGACCGAAGGTCATCCAGAGAGAGGAGATGACAGAAGGGCCTCCATAGAGAGGAGAGAATAAAAGGCCATGCAGAGAGTGGAGAATACATAAGGGCATCCAGAGAGAGGAGAGACCAGAAATGCATTCAGAGAGAGGAGAAGACAGAAGTGCATCTGGAGAGAGGATAGAACAGAAGGGCATTCAGAGAAAGGAGAGAACAGAAGAGCATCCAGAAAGAGGAGAGAACAGAATGGCTTCCAGAGAGAGGAGAGGACAGAAGAGCATCCACATAGAGGGGAGAACAGAATAGTATCGAGAGAAAGGAGAGAACCGAAGGGCATACAAAAAGATGATAGGACAGAAGGATATCCAGAGATTGGAGAAAACAGAAGGGCATCCAGGAGAGAGAGGAGAAGACAGAAGGGCATCCAGAGAGAGGAGAAGACACAAGGACATCCAGAAATAGGAGAAGACAGAAGGACATCAAGATAGAGGAAAGACCAGTAGGGCATCCAGAAACAGGAGAATACAGAAGGGCATCCAGGGAGGAGAGAGTAAAGAAAGGCATTTGGAGAGAGGAGAGAACAGAAAGGCATCCATAGAGAGGAGAAGACAGAAGGGCATCCATATAGAGGAGAGTAAAGAAGGGCATAGAGAAAGAGGAGAGAACAGAAGGGCATCCAGAATGAGAAGAGGACAGAAGGACATCCACAGAGAGGGGAGATCTGAAGAGCATCTAGAGATAGGAGAGAACAGAAGGGCATCCAAAGAGAGCAAAAGACAGAAGGGCATTCAAAGAGAAGGGAGAACCAAAGAGCAACGAGAGAAAGAAGAGGACAGAAGGGCATCCAAAGAGATGCGAAGACAGAAGGACATCCAGAGATAGCAGAAAACAGAAGGGCACCCAGAGAGAAGAGCAACCAAAAGGCATCTAGAGAGAGGACAGGCCACAAGGGAATCCAGAAAGATGAGAGAACAGAAGATCATCCAGATAGAGAAGAGAACAGAAGGACATACACAGAGAGGTGAGGACACAAGGGAATCCAGCGAGATGAGAGAACAGAAGATCATCCAGAGAGAGAAGAGAACAGAAGGGCATACAGATATATGAGAGGACAGAAAAAAATCCAGAGAGCAGAGAACAGAAGGGCATCCAGAAAGATGAGAATACAGAAGGGCATCAGTAGAGAGGAGAGACCAGAAGGTCATCAGGAGATAGGAGAAGAAAGAAGTTCCTCCAGAGAGAGGAGAAGACCAAAGGGTATTCAGAGAGACGAGAAGACAGAACGTCATCCAGAGAGAGGAGAGAACAGAAGGGCATCCAGAGTGAGGAGAGTACAGGAGAGAATCCATAGAGACACGAGTACAGAAAGGCAACCAGAGAGATTAGAGGACAGAAGGGATCCAGAGAGAGGTCAGGACAGAAGGGCATCCACAGAGAGGAGAGAAAAGAAGAGCATCGGACGAAAGGAGAAAACAGAAGGGCTTCTAAAGAGAGGAGAGGACAGAAGGGCATAGATAGAGAAGACAGAAGGACATCCAGAGAGAGGAGAGGACAGAAGGGTATTCAGATAGAGGAGAGACCAGAAGGGCATCCAGAGAAAAGAGAAGACAGAAGGGCATCCAGTGAGAGAAGAGAACAGAAGGGCATCCAGAGGCAAAAGAAGACAGAAGGGCATCAATAGAGAGGTGAAAACAGAAGTGCATGCAGAGAGAGAAGAAAGAAGGGCATCCAGAGTGAAGTGAAGACAGAAGAGCATCCGGAGAGAGGAGAGATCAGAAGGTCATCCAGATAGAGGAGAACACAGAAGGGCATCAAGAGAGAGGAGAGGACAGAAGGGCATCCAGAGAGGGGAAAAGAAAAGGGCATCCGGAAAGAGGAGAGAACAGAAGGTCATCCAGAGAGATGAGACAACAGACGGTCATTCATAGAGACAAAAAGACAGAAGGGCATCCAGAGAGAGGAGAGGACAGAAGGGCATCTAAAGAGAAGAGAACGAAAGGGCATCCAGATAGAGGAGAAGACAGAAGTGCATCCAGGAAGATGAGAGAACAGAAAGGCATGTAGAGAGAGGAAAAGAAAGAAGGGCATCCGTAGATAGGTTAAAACAGAAGGGCATCCAGAGGGAGGAGAAGACAGAAGTGCATCCAGAGAGATGACTGGACAGAAGAGCATCCAGAGAGTGCAGAGATCTGAAGGGCATACAGAGAGAGGGGAAGACAGAAGGGCATCCCGAGAGACGAGAGGACAGAAATGGCATAAAGAGAGAGAAGAGGACACAAGGGCATCCAAATAGAGTAGAGAACAGAAGGGCATCCAGAGAGTGGAGAGTACAGAAGGGAATCCAGAGAGAGGAGAGAACAGAAGGTCATCCAGAGAGATGAGACAACAGACGGTCATTCATAGTGATGAAAAGACAGAAGGGCATCCAGATAGAGGAGAAGACAGAAGTGCATCCAGAGAGATGACTGGACAGAAGAGCATCCGGAGAGTGCAGAGATCTGAAGGGCATCCAGAGAGAGGGGAAGACAGAAGGGCATCCCGAGAGAAAAGAGGACAGAAATGGCATCCAGAGAGAGAAGAGGACACAAGGGCATCCAAATAGAGTAGAGAACAGAAGGGCATCCAGAGAGTGGAGAGTACAGAAGGGAATCCAGAGAGAGGAGAGAACAGAAGGTCATCCAGAGAGATGAGACAACAGACGGTCATTCATAGTGATGAAAAGACAGAAGGGCATCCAGAGAGAGAAGAGGACAGAAGGGCATCCAAAGAGAAGAGAACAGAAGGGCATCCAGACAGAGGAGAAGAGAGAAGTGCATCCAGAGAGATGAGAGAACAGAAAGGAATGTAGAGAGAGTAAAAGACAGAAGGGCATCCGTAGATAGGTTGAAACAGAAGGGCATCCAGAGAGAGGAGAAGACAGAAGGGCATCCAGAGAGATGACTGGACAGAAGAGCATCCGGAGAGTGCAGAGATCTGAAGGGCATACAGAGAAAGGGGAAGACAAAAGGGCATCCAGAGAGAGGAGAGGACAGAAGGGAATCAAGAGAGAGGAGAAGACAGAATGGCATCTGGATAAAGTAGAGAACAGAAGGTCATCCATAGAGAGGAGAAAACAGACGGTCATCCAGAGAGACAAAAAGACAGAAGGGCATCCAAAGGGAGAAGAGAACAGAAGGGCTTCCAGGGAGATGAGAGGACACAAGGGCATTCAGAGATATGAGAGAACAGGAGATCATCCAGAGAGAGAAGAGAACAGAAGGGCTGCCAGAGAGAGGAGAAGACAGAAGGCCATCCCGAGAGAAGAGAGGACAGAAATGGCATCCAGAGAGAGAAGCGGACAAAAGGGCATATGGATAGAGGAGAGAACAGAAGGGCATCCAGAGAGTGGAGAGTGCAGAAGGGAATCCAGAGAGAGGAGAGTACAGAAGGGCATCCAAAGTAAGGAGAAGACAGAAGGGCATCCAGAGAGTGGAGAGGACAGAAGGACATCCCAAAAGAAGAAAGAACAGAAGGGCATCCAGAGAGATGAGAGAACAGGAGAGAAGCCAGGAAGAGTAGCGAACAGAAGCCCATCCAGGGAGAGCGGAAGAGTGCAGGACATCCAGAGAGAGAAAAGGACCAAAGGGCATCCGGAGAGATGAGAAGACAGAAGGTCATCCAGAGAGAGGAGAGGTCAGAATGGCATCCAGTGAAAAGAGAGAACAGAATGGCATCTAGAGAGAGGAGAAAACAGAACCATATCCAGAGTGAGGAGAAAATTGTCGGGCATCCAGATGGAGGAGAAGACAGAAGGGCATCAAGTAAATCGAGAGAACAGAAGGGCATAGGGAGAGAGGAGAAGACAGAAGGGCATCCAGAGAGAGGAGAGCACAAAAGGGAATCCAGAGAGATGAGAGAACAGAAGGATATCCAGAGAGAATAGAGGACACAAGGGCATCTTCAGAAAGGAGAGAAGAGAAGCGCATCCAGAGAGAGGAGAAGACAAAAAGAGAATCCAGAGAGAGGAGAAAACAATAGGGCATCCAGAGAGAGTAGAGGACAGAAGGACTTCGAGAGAGGAGAGGACAGGAGGGCATCCAGAGAGAGGAGAGGACAGAAGGGCATCCAGAGAGAGGAGAGGACAGTAGGGCATACTGAGAGAGAAGAGGACAAAAGGACATCAAGAAACGAGAGAGAACAGAAAGGCATTCAGAAAGAGGAGAGAACGGAAGGGTATCTAGAGAGGGGAGAAGAAAGAAGGGTATCCAGATGGAGGAGAAAATTGTCAGGCATCAAGGGAGAGGAGAAAACAGAAGGTCATCATGTAAGATGAGAGAATAGAAGGGCATAGGGAGAGAAGAGAAAACAGAAGGCCATCCTGAGAGAGGAAAGTACAGAAGGGCATCCAAAGAGAATAGAGGACAGAAGGAAATCTAGAGAGAGGAGAGAAGAGAAGGGCATTCAGAGAGAGGAGAATCCAAAAAGGGATTGTAGAAAGAGGAGAGAAGAGAAGGGCATTCAGAGAGAAGAGAATACAGAAGTGCATCTATAGAGAGAGAGGACAGAAGGGCATCCAGAGAGTGGAATGCACAGAAGGAATTCCAGAGAGAGGAGAAGACAGAAGGGCATCCATAGAGAGGTGAAAACAGAAGTGCATCCAGAGAGAGGAGAGGAGAAAGGCATCCAGAGTGAAGGGAAGACAGAAGACCATCCAGAGAGAGGAGAGGTCAGAAGGTCATCCAGATAGAGGAAAAGACAGAAGGACATCCAGAGAGATGAGTGGACAGAAGGGCATCCAGAGAGAGGAGAGGACAGAAGGGCATCCAGAGAGAGGAGAGCACAGAATGGAATCCAGAGAGACAAGAGAACAGAAGGATATCCAGAGAGAATAGAGGACAAAAAGCCATCTTGAGAGAGGAGAGAAGAGCAGATCATCTAGAGAGAGGAGAAGACAAAAAGGGAATCTAGAGAGAGGAGAGAACAGTAGGGCATCAGAGAGAGGACAGGACAGAAGGGCATCTGGAGAGAGGAAAGAACAGAAGGGCATCCAGGGAGAGGAGAAGACAGAAGAGCATCAAGAGAGAGGAGAGTACACAGGGGATCCAGAGGGGAGAGTACTGAAAGCCATCCAGAGAGTGTAGAGAACAGAAGGGCATCCAGAGAGAGGAGAGGACAGAAGGCCATCCACAGAGATAAGAGAACAGACAGCATTCAAAGAGTAGAGAAAACAGAAAGGTATCCAGAGAGAGTAGAGGATAGAATGGTATCCAGAGATCAGAAAAGACAAAAAGGCATCCAGAGAAAGGATGAGACAGAAGGGCATCCAGTGAGAGGAGAGAACAGAATGGCATCCAAAGCGAGGAAAAGACAGAAGGGCATCCATTGAGAGGTGAAAACAGAAGTGCATCCAGAGGGAGGTGAAGAGAGAAGGGCATCCAGGGTGAAGAGAAGACAGAAGAGCATTCGGAGAGAGGAGAGATCAGAAGGTCATCTGGAGAGAGGAGAAGAGAGAAGGACAACCAGAGAGATGAGAGGACAGTAAAAATCCAGACAGAGGAGAGAACAGAGGGGCATAAAAAGAAAGGAGAGGACACAAGTTCTTCCAGAGATAGGAAAGAACTGAAAGGCATGTAGAGAGATGAGAGGACAGAAGGGCATCCACAGATTGGGAAGAACAGAAGAACATCATGAGAGAGCAGACAACATAAGGGGATCCAAAGAGAGGACAGGACAGAAGGGCATCCAGAGAGAGGAGATAACAGAAGGGCATGTGGAGTGAGGAGATGACAGAAGGGCTTCCAGAAAGAGAAGAAGACAGAAGGGCATCCAGAGAAATTAGAGGACAGAAGAGAATCTAGAGAGAGAATAGAACAGAAGGGCAACCAGAGATATGAGAGGACAGAAGATAATTCAGAGAGAAGAGAGGACAGTAGGGCATCCAGAGAGAGGAGAGGACAGAAGGGCATCAGGAGAGAGGAGAGAACAGAAGGTGATCCAGAGAGAGGAGAAGACAGAAGGGCATCCAGAGTGAAGATAGTAAAGAAGGGCATACAGAGAGAGTAGAGAAATGAAGGGCATCCAGAAAGAGAGAACAGAAGAGCATCCAGAGAGCGGAGAGGACAGAAGGGCATCCAGAGAAAGTAGACAACAGAAGAACATCCAGAGAGAGGAGAAAACAGAAGGGCATCCAGATAGAGTAGAGACCAGAAGGGCATCCAGAGGGATGAGGATACAGAAAGGCATCCTGAGATAGGATACGACAGAAAGTCATACAGAGAGAAGAACAGAATGGAATTCAGAGAGAGAAGAGAACAGAAGGGCATCCAGAGAGAGGAGAGTAAAGAAAACCATACAAGAGAGGAGAGAACAGAAGGGCATCCAGAAAGAGGAGAGAGCAGAAGGGCATCCAGAGAGCGGAGATGACACAAGGGCATCCAGATAGAGGAGAGAACAGAAAGGCATACAGAGAGAGGAGAGAACAGAAGGGTATCCAGAGAGAGGAGAGGAAAATAGTGCATCCAGAGAGAGAAGAGAACAGAAGGGCATCAAAGAAAGGAAAAGACAGAAGGGCATCCAGAGAGTGGAGAGGACAGAAGGACATCCCAAAAGAAGAGAGAACTGAAGGGCATCCAGAGAGAAGAGAGCACAGGAGAGAATCCAGAAAGAGGAGAGAACAGAAGCCCATGCAGAGAGAGAGAGAAGAGTGCAGGACATCCAGAGAGGGAAAAGGACCGAAGTGCATCCAGAGAGAGGAGAAGACAGAAGGGCATCCAGAGAGAGGAGAGGACAGAATGGCATCCAGTGAAAGGAGAGAACAGAAGGGCACCTAGAGAGATAGGAGAAAACAAAACCATATCAATAGTGAGGAGAAAATTATCGGGCATCCATATGGAAGAGATGACTGAAGGGCATCAAGAGAATCGAGGGAACAGAAGGGCATAGAAGGAAAGGCAAAGACAGAAGGGCATCCAGAGAGCCGAGAGAACAGAAGGGCATCCAGAGAGAGGAGAGCACAAAAGGGAATCCAGAGAGATTAGAGAACAGAAGGATATCCAGAGCGAATAGAGGACACAAGGGCATCCTGAGAAAGGAGAGAAGAAAAGCGCATCCAGATAGAGGAGAAGACAAAAAGGGAATCCAGAGAGAGGGTAGAACAGTAGGGCATCCAGAGAGAGGAGAGCACAGAAGAACTTCCAGAGAGAAGAGAGGACAGAAGGGCATCCAGTGAGAGGAGAGGACAGAAGGGCATCCAGTGAGAGGAGAGGACAGAAGGGCATCTAGAGAGAGGAGAGGACAGAAGAGCATACACGGACACGAGAGGTCAGAAGGGCATCCACAGAGAAGAGAGAACAGATGGACATCCAGAGAGCAAAGACAGAGGGCATTCAGAGAGAGGATATTACAGAAGTGCATCCAGAGAGAGGAGAAGACAGAATGGCATCCAGTGAGAGGAGAGGACAGAAGGGCATCTAGAGAGAGGAGAGGACAGAAAGGCATACATGTACATGAGAGGTCTGAAGGGCATCCACAGAGAAGAGAGAACAGACGGACATCCAGAGCGCAAAGAAGACAGAAGGGCATTCAGAGAGAGGAGATTACAGAAGGGCATCCAGAGAGAGGAGAGGACAGAAAATCATCCAGTGAGAGGAGAGGACAGAAGGGCATCTAGAGAGAGGACAGGACAGAAGGGCATCCAGAGAGAGGAAACGACAGAAGGGCATCTATAGAGAGGAGAAGACAGAAGGGCATCCAGAGAATGGAGAGGAGAGAAGAGCATCGAGGGAGAGGATAGAACAGAAGGACATCCACATAGAGGAGAGGACTGAAGGGTATCCAGAAACAGGAGAAGACAGAAAAGCATCCAGAGAGAAGAAAGGACAGAAGGGCATCCAGAGAGAAGAGAAGACAGAAATGAATCCAGAGAGAGGAGAGGAGAGAAGGGCATCCAGAGAGAGGAGAGTACAGAATGGCAGCCAGAGAGATGAGAGAACAGAATGGCATCTAGAGAGAGGAGAAAACAGAAGGGCATCCAGAGACAGGACAGGACAGAAGGGCATCCAGAGAGAGGAGAGAAGAAAAGGGCATCCAGAGAGGGGAGGAGACAGAAGGGCATCCAAAGAGAGGAGAGTACAGAACGGCATCCGGAGTGAGGAGAGAAGAGAAGGGCATCCAGAGAGAGGTGAGAACTGAAGAGCATACAGAGAGAGGAGAGGACAGAAAGGCATATAGAGAGATGAAAAACAGAAGGGCATCTATAGAGAGGAGAAGATAGAAGGGCATCAGGAGAGAAGAGAGGAGAGCAAGGCTTCCAGAGAGAGGAGAAGACAGAAGGGCCTCGTGATTGAGGACAAGACAGAAGGGCATCCAGAGAGACAAAAGAACACAAGGGCATCCAGAGTGATGAGAGAACAGAAGAGCATCCAGTGATAGGAGAGAACAGAAATAAATCCAGAGAGATGAGAGAACAGAAGGGCATCCAGAGAGAGGAGAAGAAAGAAGGGCATCCAGACAGAGTAGAGGACAGAAGGTCATCCAGATAGAGGAGAAGACAGAAGTGCATCCAGAGAGAGTAGAGAACAGAAGGGCATCCAGAGAGAAAAGACAGAATGGCATCCAGAGAGTGGAGACTAGAGAAAGGCATCTAGAGAGGGGAGGAAATACAGACATCCAGAGAGAAGAGAGAACAGAATGTCATCCAGAAAGAGGAGAGAACAGAAAGGCATCCAGAGAGAGGAGAAGACAGAAGGGCATCCAGGGATAAGAGAGGAAAAAATGGCATCCAGTGTCAGGAGAGAACAGAAGGGCATCCCGTGACAGGAGAGAACAGAAGAGCATCCAGATTGAGGAGAGTACAGAAGGGCATCCAGAAAGAGAATACAGAACGGCATCCAGAGTGAGGAGAGGACAGAAGGGCATCCATAGATAGGAGAAGACAGATGGGCATCCTGAGAGAGGAGAGGAAAGAAGGGCATCAAGAGAGAGGAGAGAACAGAAGGGCATTCTGAGAGAGAAGAGTACTGAAAAGCACCCAGAGAGACTAGAGAACAGAAAAGCATCAAGAGAGAGGAGAGAACAGAAGGTCATACAGAAAAAGGTCATACAGAGGATCATCAAGAGAGAGAAGACACAAGGTTATCCAGAGACAAGAGAGGACAGAAGGGCATCCGGAGAGAGTAGAGAACAGTAGGTCATCCAGAGAGAGAGAGGAGAAGACAGAAGTGCATCATGAGACAGGAGAAAACAGAACAGAATCCAGAGAGAGGAGAGAACAGAAGGGCATCCAGAGATAGTAGAAGACAAAAGGGCATCCAGAGAAAGGAGAGGACAGAAGGGCCTACAGAGAGAGGAGAGAACAGAAGGGCATCCAGAGAAAGTAGAAGACAGAAGGGCATTCAGAGAAAGGAGAGGACAGAAAGGCCTACAGAGAGAGGAGAGAACAGAAGGGCATCCAGAGAGAGGGGAGGACAGAAGAACATCCAGAGAGAGGAAAAGACAGAAAAATATCCAGATAGAATAGAGGAGAGAAGGTCATCGGGAGAGAGGAAAGAACAGAAGGGCATCCAGAGAGAGGAGAAAACAGTAGGTCATCCAGAGAGAGAGGAGAAGACAGAAGAGCATCCTGAGAGAGGAAAAGGCAGAAGGGCATCTATAGAGAGGAGGAGACAGAAGGGCTTCCAGAGAATGGAGAGGACAGAAGAGCATCGAGAGAGAGGAGAGGACTGAAGGGTATCCAGAGAGAGGAGAAAACAGAAAAGCATCCAGAGAGAAGAGAGGACAGAAGGGCATCCAGAGAGAGGAGAAGACAGAAGGGAATCCAGAGAGAGGAGAGGACAGAAGTGCATCCAGAGAGAGGAGAGTACAGAATGGCAGCCGGAGAGATGAGAGAACAGAAGGGCATCCAGAGAGAGGAGAAAACAGAAGGGCATCCAGAGATAGGACAGGACAGAAGGGCATCCAGAGAGAGGAGAGTACAGAAGAGCATCCGGAGTGAGGAGAGAAATGAAGGGCACTCAGAGAGAGAGGAGAAGACAGAAGAGCATTATGAGAGAGGAGAAAACTGAAGAAAATCCAGAGAGAGGAGAGAAAAGAAGGGCATCCAGAGATAGTAGAAGACAGAAGGGCATCCAGAGAAAGGAGAGGACAGAAGAGCATCCAGAGAGTACAGAACAGAAGGGCATCCAGAGAGAGAATAGTACAGAAGAGCATCCAGAGTGAGGAGAGAACTGAAGGGCACTCAGAGAGAGAGGAGAAGACAGAAGAGCTTTATGAGAGAGGAGAAAACCGAAGAAAATCCAGAGAGAGGAGAGAACAGAAGGGCATCCAGAGATAGTAGAAGACAGAAGGGCATCCAGAGAAAGGATAGTACAGAAGATCATCCAGAGAGTACAGAACAGAAGGGCATCCAGAGAGAGAAGAGAACAGAAGGGCATCCAGAGAGTGGAAAGAACAGAAGGGCATCCAGAGAGAGGAGATAACAGAAGAGTATCCTGACAGAGGAGAGGACTGAAGATCATCCAGAGGTAGGTCAGAACAGAAGGTCTTCCAGAGAGAGAAGAGTACAGAAGGGCATCCTGAGTGAGGAGAGAACAGAATGGCATTCAGGGAGAGGACAGAACAGAAGGGCATCCAGAAAGAGGAGAAAACAGAAGGTCATACAGAGAGAGGAGAGGACAGAGGAGTATCCAGAGAGAGGAGAAGACCCAAGGATATCCAGATACAGAAGAGGACAGAAATGCATACGGAGAGAGTAGTAGAGAAAAGGGCATCCAGAGAGAGGAGAGAACAAATGGGCCTCCAGAGAGAGGAGTGTACAGAAACGAATCCAGAGCGGAGAGGACAGAAGGGCATCCAGGGAGAGAAGAGGACAGAAGGACATCCCAAAAGAGGAGAGGACCGAAGGGCATCTAGAGAGAGGAGAGGACAGAAGGGTGTCCAGGGAGAGGCGAGAACAGAAGGGCACCCAGAGAGTGAAGAGGACAGAAGGGCATCCAGAGAAAGAAGAGGACAGAAGGGCATCCAGAGACAGAAGAAGACAGAAGGACATCCCAAAAGAGGAGAGGACCGAAGGCATCTAGAGAGAGGATAGGATAGAGAGAGGATAGAGGATAGGATAGGAAGGGAATCCAGGGAGAGGAGAGAACAGAAGGGCATCCAGAGAGTGGAGAGGACAGAAGGGCATCCAGAGAGTGTACAGGACAGAAGGGCATCCAGGGAGAGGAGAGAACTGAAGGGAATCCAGAGAGTGGAGAAGATAGAATGGCATCCAGTGAGAGGATAAGACAAAAGGGCATCCATAGAGAGGAGAGAACAGAAGGGCATCCAGACAGAGGAGAGTACAGAAGAGCATCCAGAAAGAGTAGAGGACAGAAGGGTATCCTGAGAGAGTAGAGAACAGTAGGGCTTCCGGAGAGAGAAGAAGACAGAAGGGCATCCAGAGAGAGGAGATAACAGAAGGGCACCCAGAGAGATGAGAGGACAGAATGGCATCCTTTCTTCTGTCAAAAGTGAGAAGAAGGTCTATGTGTTGGACAGTGGGGAGGACATTTATGTTGTGGATTGTGGGAAGGACGTCCATTTTGTGGACATTGGGAAGGACCTCCGTGGGGTGGACAGTGGGAAGCATGTCACTCTCGTGGATAGTGATGAGAAACACCATGTGGTGGATAGTTTGAAGGATATCTCTGTTGTGTACATAGAGGAAGACATCATTTTGTGGACATTGGGAAATAAGTTCCTATTGTGGACAGCAAGGTGTACCTATCTGTGTTGGACAGTTTGAAGGACATGACTATTGTGGATAGTGCAGAGGACGTCCCTTTTTTGAACAGTGGAAAGGACATCCCTTTGGTGGACAGTAGAGAGGATTTCCCTGTTGTGGACAGTGGGAAGGTGGTCCTGATGGTGGACCATGGAAAGGACATGCCTGTTGTGGACAGGGCAGAGGACATCCCTGTGGTGGACTGTGGAAAGGACGTCCCTGTTCTGGACAGTGATAATGAGGTTCCTGTGGTGGACATTGTAAGGACATATATGTTGTGGACTGTGGGAAGGACGTCCCTGTTGTGAACATTGGAAAAGAATTTTTGTGGTGAACATTGAGAAGGATGTCACTCTTGTGGATATTGGGGAGGAACTCCCTGTGGTGGACAGTGGGAAGGATGTCCCTGTGGTGGAGAGAGGGGAGGTCATCATTTATGTGGACAGTGGTAAGGACATCCCTGAGGTGGATAGTAGAGAGGACCTCTCAGTGGTGAACAGTGGGAAGAAGGTCCCTGTGGTAGAGTGGGAAGTACATTTATGTTATGGATTGTGGGAAGGACGTACATGTTTTAGACATTGGGAAGGACCTCCGTGTGTTCTACAATGGCAAGCATGTCCCTCTGGTGGACAGTGGGGAGGACCACCATGTGGTGGACAGTGGGATGGACGTCCCTGAGGTGGAGAGAGGAAAGGACATCATTGAGGTGGACATAAGGAAGTACGTTCCTGTTGTGGACATCAGAGTGTACCTTTCTTTGGTGGACAGTGGGAAGTACAGGTCTGTTGTGGACAGTTCTGTGGACATCCCTGTGGTGGACAGTGGAAAGGACATCCGTGTGGTGGACAGTAGAGACTACTTCCCTGTGGTGGACAGTGGGAATGAGGTCACTGTGGTGGAGAGTGAAAAGGACATGCCTGTTGAGGACAGTATGGAGGACATCCCTGTGGTGAACACTGGAAAGGAAATCCCTGTAGTGCACAGTAGAGAGGACTTCTCTCTGTGGTGGACAATGGGAAGGATCTCCCTATGGTGGACATTGGAAGTACATATATCGTGTGGACTGTTGGAAGGTCGTCCCTGTTGTGGACATTGGTAAAGACCTTTTGGTGGACAGTGGGAAGGATGACCCTCTTGTGGACAGTGGGGAGGATATCCCTGTGGTGGAATGTGGGAAGGACATCCCTGTTATGATCTGAGGGGAGAATACCACTGAGGTGGACAGTGGGATAGATGTAATGTGGGGAGGACATTCCTTTGGTGGATAGTGGGGATGACGTTTCTGTGGTGGAAAGTGGAAGAATATCCCTGTGGTGGACAGCAGGGAGGACATCTCTGTGGTCTACAGTGGGAAGGAAATCTCTGTTGTGGCCAGTGGAAAGAATATTCCTGTGGTGCACAATTGTGAGGACGTCCCTGTTTTGCATAAGAGGATGTCCCTGTGGTGCAAAGTGAGGAGGATGTTTCTTTGGTGGACAGTGGGAAAGATGTCCATGTGGTGGACTGTGGGGAGGTCCACTCTGTAGTGAACATTGGGGAGTTTTATGGATGTCCTTGTGGTACACAGGTGGAAGTCCTTGAGGTGCACAGTGAGGAGGAACTCTCTGATGGATCGTTGAGAGGAAATCACTGGGGTGGACAATTGGGTGGACCTCCCTGTGGTGAAAAGTGTGTAGAACATCCTTGTAGTGGACAGTGGTGAGGACATCCCTGTGGTAAACTGTGGGAATGATGTGCATTTTGTGGACATTGGAAGAATGTCCATGTTGTATACAAGAGGAGCACATCCTTATGTTGGACAGTGGGAAGGATGACCCTGTGCTTGACATAGGTAGGATGTCTCTGTGGTAGACAGTGGGGATGACATCCCTGTTTGGTAAGTGGGGAGGATATCCTTGTGGTGGATAGTGGGGAGGACATCTCTCTAGTAGACATTGGGAAGAATGTTTCTGTTTGGACAGCAAAAAGGACCACTCTGTGGTGTACAATGGGAAGGATGTCCCTCTGGTGGACAGTGGAGAGAATGTACCTCTGGTGGACAGTGGAAAGGACGTCTATGGTGGACAGTGAGAAGACTGTCCCTGCGGTGTAGAGCAGGGATTACCTCTTTCTGGTGGAGAGTGGGAAGGAAATCCCTGTTGTGGACACTAAAAAGATGTACCTTTTGTGCATATTGCGGTTCATGTCTCACCGGTGAACAGTGGGAAGGACATCCCTGTGGTGGAAATTGGTGAGGATGCCCCTGTAGTGGACAGCAGGGAGGACATTACTTTTGTGGACAGTGGGTAGGTCGTCCCTGTGGTGGAAAATTCAAAGTATGTCCCTGTGGTGCACAGTGTTAAGGACATCCCTCTTGTGCACAGGAGGTTTTCTTTGTGGTGGAGAGTGGGGAGGACCACACTGTGGTGGACTGTGGGGTACGATATCCCTGTAGTGTACAGTGGGAAGGACATCTTGGTGGTGGACAGTGAAGAGGAACTCTCTGTGTTGGAAAGTTGGGATGATATCCCTGTGGTGGACAGTGAAAAGCATGTCTTTTTATGTAGTGGGGAGGACATCCCTGTGGTGCACAGGTAGAAGGATGTCCCTGTGGTGAACAGTGTGGAGGATGTCCCTGTGGTGGACACTGGTAACGAAGTTCTTGTTTTGGAGAGTGCAGTGGACATGTCTGGGGTGGACAGTAGTGAAGACGTTTATGGTGTGCACCGGAAGATGTCCTTGTGGTGCACATTCATGAGGACATCCTTGTTGTTCACAGGAGGATGTCCCTGTGGTTTACAGTGGGAAGGACGTCCCTGTGTTTGACAGCTGGAAGGAAATCCCTGTGGTAGACTGTGGAAAGGACATATTTGCAGTGGACATTGGTGAGAGAATTTCACTGTGGTGGACAGTGGGGATGATGGCCTTGTGGACAGTGGGGAGGAGGTTCCTGTGGTGCACAAGAAAATGTCTCTTTGGTGGACAGTGGGAAGGATTTCCCTGGAGTGGAGAATGCAGAGGACATCTCTGCGATGGACAGTGGTAAGAACCTTACTGTTATGCACAGAAGAATATCCCTGTGGTGCACAGTGGAAAAGATGTTCCTGTGGTGTACAGTGGGAAGGATTCCCTGTGGTGGACATTGTTGAGGACGACCCTGTGGAAAATAGTGGTAAGGATGTCCCTGTGATGGACAGCAGGGAGAAGCATTATGTGGTGGACAGTGGGTAGGATGTCCCTGTGATGGGAAGAGGGGAGGTAGTCACTGAGGTGGTAAGTGGGAAGGACATCTTTGTGGTATAGACTGGTGAGTACTTCACTTTAGTGCACACTGAGGAGGACATCCCTGTGGATTCCACTGTGGAGGACATCCGTGTGGTGGAATATGGGGAGGACATTTCTGCGGTGGATGGTGGTGACCACTTCCCTGTGGTGGACAGAGGGGTGGATGTCCATGTAGTCGACAGTTGGAAGGACGTCCCTGTAGTGGACTGTGAGGAGGACATTTCTTTGATTTACAGTGAAAAGCACAGCCATGGTTTGGACAGTGGGGAGGACCACCCTGTGGTGGACAGTAGGAAGTATGTCCCTGTGGTGGACATTGATAAGGATGACCCTGTGTTGGACCTTGTGGCAAACATCCCTGTGGTGGACAGTGGGGAGGACTTGTCTTTGGTTGACACTGGGGAGGATGTCCCTGTGGTAGACAGTTGGAAGGACGTCTTTCTAGTGAACAGTGGGAAGGACGTCCCTGTAGTGGACAGTGGAGAGGACTTCTCTTTGGTGTACAGTGCGGAATACATCCCTGTGGTGGACATTGGGGAGGATGTCTTGTGGTTGACTGTGGTGATGACGTTTCTCTGGTGCAAAGGAGAATGTCCCTTTGGTGGACTTTGGGAATGAGGTCCGGGTTGTGGAGAGTGCAGAGAACATCTCTGGGGTTGATAGTGGTGAGGACATCCATGGTGTGCATAGGAGGATGTTTTTTTGGTGCACAAGGATGAGGACATCCCTGTTGTGCGTGGGAGGATGTCCCTGTGGTGCAGAATGATGAGGATGTCCTTATGGTGAACAGTGAGAAGGAAGTTCCTGTGGTGGACAGCTGGGAGAAACTCTCTGTTGTGGACAGTGGGAAGGACATCACTTAGGTGAACATTGGGTAGGACGTTCATATGTTGGACAGTGGGAAGGACATCTTTTTTGGGATAGTGTGGAGGACATTACTGTTGGGGACAGTGGGAAGTACATCACTGTGGTGGACAGCAGGGAGGTCCTCTCTGTGGTTGACATTGGTAAAGATGTCCCAGTGATGGACAGTGATGAGTACTTACCTTTGGTGGACAGTGGATTTGATGTTTTTCTGGTGGACAGTGGAGAGGAACTTCCTGTGGTTTACAGTGTGGTGGACATGCCTGTGGTGGACAGTGGAGAGGACCTCCCTGTAGTGGGCAGTGGGAAGGACATCTATGTAGTGGACAGTGGGGAAGATGTTTCTGTGGTGGAGAGTGGAGAGGAAGTCCCTCTGGTGGACATTGGTGAGGATGTTCTTCTTGTGGACACTGGGGAGAAAGTTTCCGTTGTTGTTTGTAAAGAGGACATCCCAGAGGTGTACAGTGGAGAGTTTTTCCTTGTTTTATACAGTGAGGAGGACATCCCTGTGGTGGAGAAAGGTAAGAATATCCCTGTTGTGCACAGGAAAATGTCCCTGTTGCTCAAAGTGAGAAAAATGTCCAAGTGGTGAACAGTGAAAAAGATGTCTCTGTGGTGGACAATTTCGAGGATGTCCCTGTGGTGGACAATGGGAAGGATGTCCTTTTGGTGGACAACAGGGAGGAATACTCTATGGTGGACTGTATGAAGAACGTCCCTGTGGTCGCCAGTGGGGAGGATGTACCAGTTGTGGACAGTGGGGAGGATGTCTCTGTGGTGCACAGTTGAAAGATGTACCTTTGGAGGACAGTGGGAAGAGTGTCCCTTTGGTGGACAGTGGGAAGGATATTCCTGTGGTAGAGAGTGGGTAGGATGTCCCTGTGGAGGACAGTGGGTAGAACGTCTCTGTGGTGGAGAGTGGGAAGGACATCCCTGTTATGAACAGTGGGGAGAATATTTCTGTGGTGGACAGTTGAAATGACGTCCTTGTGGTGGACATTGGAGAGGACCTACCTGTAGTGAAGATTGGGGAGGACCTCACTGTGGTAGACAGTGGGTAGGATGTCCCTGTGGTGGACAGTGGGTAGTACGTTCCTTGGTGGACACTCGGGAGGACGTCCCTGTGGTGGACAGTGTAAAAATATCACTGTTGTGGACAGTGGGGAGGACGTCCCTGTGGTGGACAGTGAAAAGGTTATCACTTTGATGGACAGTAGAGAGGACCTCTCTGTGGTGGACTGTGGGAAGGAGGACCCTGTGGTGGAAAGTGGGAAGGACATTTATGTTGTGGACTGTGGGAAGAACATCCCTGTTGTGGACAGTGTTGAGGATGTCACAGGTTTGGACTGTGGTAAGGACATCCCTTTGGTGGACAGTAGAGAAGACCTTTCTGTGGTGAACAGTGGGAAGAAGGTCCATGTGTTGGACAGTGATGAGGACATTTATGTTTTGGATTGTGGGAAGGATGCCCATGTTGTGGACATTGGGAAGGACCTCTGTATGGTGGACAGTGGAAAGCTTGTCACTCTCGTGGGCAGTGGGGAGAATCAACATGTGGTGGACAGTGGAAAGGACATCTCTGTGGTGGACAGAGGAGAGGACATCATTTAGTGGACATTGGGAAGTACGTTCCTGTTGTGGACAGCAGCATCTACCTTTCTGTGTTGGAGAGTGGGAAGGACATGCCTGTTGTGGACAGTGTGGAGAACTTCCCTTTGGTGGACAGTGGAAAGGACATCCCTGTGGTGGACAGTAGAGAGGACTTCACTGTGGTGGACATTGGGAAATAGGTCCCTGGGGTGAACCATGGAAAGTACATGCCTGTTGTGGAAAGGGCAGAGTACATCCCTGTGGCTGGACAGTGGAAAGGACATAGCAGTGGTGGACAGTAGAGAGGACTTACCTGTGGTGGACAGAGAGAAGGAGGTATCTTTGATGGACAGTGGGAAGGACATTTATGTTGTGGACTGTGGGAAGGATGTCCTTGTTGTGGATATCGGGAAATACCTCCTTGTGGTGAACAGTGGGAAGGATGTCCCTCTGCTGGACATTGGAGAGGAACTCCCTGTGGTGGACAGTGGGAAGGATGTCTCTGTGTTGGAGAGAGGGGAGTTTGTCACTTAGGTGGACAGTAGTAAGAACATCCCTGTGGTGGATAGTAGAGAAGACCTCTCTGTGGTGAACAGTGGGAAGAAGGTCCCTATGGTGGAACATGGGAAGGACATTTATGTTGTGGATTGTGGGAAGGACATACATGTAGTGAACATTGGAAAGGAACTCCGTGTGTTCTACAGTGGTAAAAATCTCCCTCTGGTAGACAGTGGGGAAGACCACCATGTCATGGACAGTGGGAAGGATGTCTCTGTGGTGGACAGAGGAAAGGACATCATTGAGTTGGACATTATGTAGTATGTTCCTGTTGTGGACAGCAGGGTGTACCTTTCTGTGGTGGACAGTGGGAAGGACATGCCTATTGTGGAGAGTGCGGTGGATATTTCTGTGCTGGACAGTGGAAAGGAAATCCCTGTGGTGGACAGTAGAGAGGACTTCATTGTGGACAACAGTGGGAAAATGGTCCCTGTGGTGGAGAGTGAAAAGGACATGCCTGTTGTGGACAGTGCGGAGGACATCACTGTGGTGAACAATGGAAAGGACATCCCTGTGGTGGACATTAGAGAAGACTTCCCTGTGGTGGACAGTGGTAAGGAGGTCCCTGTGGTGGACATTGAAAGGACATATATGGTGTGGACTGTGGGAAGGACATCCTTGTTGTGGACATTGGGAAAGACCTTTTGGTGGAAAGTGGGATAAATGACCCTCTTGTGGACAGTGGGGAAGACATCCCTGTGGTGGAAATTGGGAAGGACATCCCTGTTATGGTCTGAGGGGAGGATATCAGTGAGGTGGACAGAGAAAAGGATATCCCTGTGGTAGAAAGCAGGGAGGACCTTTCTGTTGTGAATTAGAGGAAGACCATCCCTTTTGTAGACAATGGGGAGGACATCCCTGTGGTGGACAGTTGGGAGGATTTCACTGTGGTGGACAGTGGGGAGGATGTTACTGTGGTCCACTGGAGAATGTCCTTGTGGTGCATAGTTGGAAGGATGTCCATATGGTGAAGCGTGCAGAGGAGATCTCTGTGGTGGACAGTGGTAAGGACATCCCGGTTGTGCCCAGTTGGGAGGATGTCACTGTTGTTGACAGTGGGAAGGACTTCACTGTGTTTGATAGTTGGGAGGACATCCCTGTTGTGGACAGTTGGGAGGATATCAGTGTGGTGGAGAGTTGAGATGATTTCACTGTGGTGGACAGTGCAGATGACAGCCTTGTAGACAGTAAGAACAAAGTTCCAGTGGTGCACAAGAGAATCTTCCTTTGTTGGACAGTGAGAAGTATGTCCTCGTAGTAGGGAGTGCAGAGGACATCTCTGGGGTGGACAGTGGTAAGAACATTCCTGTTGTGCACAGGAGGATGTCCCTGAGGTGTACAGTGGTGAGGACATCACTGGGGTGGACAGGCAGAAGAATGTTCCTGTTGTGGACAGTGAGGAGGACCTCCCTGTGGTGGACAAAGTGTAGGATGTACCTGTGGTTTACAGTGTGGTGGAAATTCATGTTGTGGACAGTGGTGAGGACATCCCTGTAGTGGACATTGGTGAGGACAACCATGTTGAGGACAGTGGTAAGGATGTCCTTGTGGTACACAGGAGGATGTCCCTGTGGTGGACAGTGGGAAGGATATCTTTTTGGTGAACAGTGGAAAGGACATCCCTGTGGTGGACAGTTGGGAGGACCACCCTGTGGTGGATAGTGGAGAGGACGTTTCTGTGGTGGACAGTAGAGACGACTTTCCTGTGGTGGACAGTGTGAAGGAGTACCCTGTGGTGGACAGTGGGAAGATCATATATGTTATGGACTGTGGGAAAGGGTCCTTGTTGTGGACATTGGGAAAGATCTCTTTGTAGTAGACAGTGGGAAGTGTGTGCCTCTGGTGGACAGTGGGGAAGACCTCCTTTTGTTGGACAGTGGAAAGGACATCCATTATGATCTGAGGAGAGGACGTCCTCTTGGTGTACAGCAGGGAGGACCTTTCTGGTGTGAATTGTGGGAAGGACATCCCTGTTGTAGACAGTGGGGAGTACATCCCAGTGTTGGACATTGTGGAAGATTTCACTGTGATCGACAGTGGGGAGGATGTTACTGTGGTCCACTGGAGAATGTCTCTGTGGCGCATTGTAAGAAAAATGTCCATATGTTGGAGAGTGCGGAGGATTCTCTGTGGTGGACAGTGGTTAGGACATCCCTGTTGTGTACAGGAGGATGTCTCTCTGGAGCACAGTGGGGAAGATGTCCCTGTTGTTTACAGTGGGAAGGACTTCATTGTGTTTGACAGTTGGGAGGACATCCGTGTTGTGGAGAGTTGGGAGGATTTCCCTGTCTTGGAGAGTTGAGAGGATTTCAATTTGGTGGACAGTGTGGATGATGGCCTTGTGGAAAGTAAGGACACTGCTCCTGTGGTGCACAAGAGAATGTCTCTTTGATGGATACTGAGAAGTCTGTCCTTGAAGTGGTGTGTGCACAAGACATCTTTGGGGTGGACAGTGGTAAGAACATCCCTGTAGTGCACAGGAGGATGTCTCTGTGGTGTACAGTTGGAAGGACATCCCAGTGGTGGACAGTGAAGAGGACTTCCCTGTGGTGGACCGTTGAAATGATGTCCTTGTGTTTGACAATGGGAAGGACATCTGTTTGGAGGACAGTGGGGTGGACATCACTGTGGTGGACAGGCAGAAGGTTGTCCCTATGTTGGACAGAGGAGAGGACCTTCCTTTTGTGGACAGTGGGTAGGATTTCCCTGTGAATTTCATTGAGAAGGATATTCATTTGGTGGACGGTGGTGATGACTTCCCTGTAGTGCATATTGTTGAGGACAACCATGTTGTGGACAGTGGTAAGGATGTCCTTTTAGTACACAGGAGGATGTCCCTATTATGGACAGTGGGAAGGTCATCTGTTTGGATGACCATGGAAAGGAAGTCCCTGTGCTGGACAGTTGGGAGGACATCCCTGTGATGGACACTGGGGAGGATATTTCTATTGTGGATATTGGGGTGGACGTCTCTGTGACAGAATGTGTGTAGGATATCCTTTTGGTGTACAGTGGGGAGGAGGTTTCTGTGGTGGAATGTGGTATGAATGTCCCTGTGGTGGACAACAGGGAGGATATCTCTGTGGTCTACAGTGGGAAGGACATCTCTGTTGTGGACAGTGGAAATAATATTCCTGTGGTGCACAGTTGTGAGGACGTCCCTGTTGTACATAGGAGAATGGCTCTGTGGTGCAAAGTGAGGAGGATGTTTCTTTTGTGGACATTGGGAAAGACCTCCATGTGGTGGACTGTGGGAAGGACGTCACTGTGCTGGATATTGGTGAAGATGATCCTGTGGTGGAAAATTTTATGGATGTTCTTGTGGTACACAGGGGACATCCCTGTAGTGGACAGTGGGGAGGACCTCTCTCTGATGGATAGTGGGGAGGAAATCCCTGTGGTGATCAGTTGGTTGGACCTCACTGTTGTGGACAGTGGAAAGAATATTCCTGTGGTGCACAGTTGTGAGAACATTTCTTTTGTGCATAGGATGATGTCCCTCTGGTGCAAAGTGAGGTGGATGTCCTGTTGGTGGACAGTGGGAAAGACGTCCTTGTGGTGGACTGTGGGGAGGTCCACTCTGTAGTGAACATTGGGGAGAATGTCCCTGTGGTGGACATTGGGGAGGAACTCCCTGTGGTGGACAGTGGGAAGGATGTCACTGTGGTGGATAGTAGATAGGTCCCTATGTGGTGAACATGGGAAAAAGGTCCTTGTGGTGGAGAGTGGGAAGGACATTATGTTGTGGATTGTGGGAAGGACATACATTTTATGGACATTGGGAAGGACCTCCATGTGTTCTACAGTGGCAAGCATGTCCCTCTGATGGACAGTGACGATGTCACTGTGGTGGAGATTTGAGAAGATTTCACTGTGGAGGACCACCATGTGGTGGACAGTGGGAAGCAGGTCCCTGTGGTGGACATTGGAAGGACAAATATGGTGTGGACTGTAGCAAGGATGTCCCTGTTGTGGACATTGCTAAAGACATTCTTGTGGTGTACAGTGGAAAGGATGGCCCTCTTGTGGACTGTGGGAGGACGTTTCTGTGGTGGAAAGTGGGAAGGACATCCCTGTTATGGTCTGCGGGGAGGATATCACTGATGTGGAATGAGGGAAGGACATCCCTGTGGTGGACAGCAGGGAGGACCTTTCTGTTTTCAATTGTGGGAAGGACATTCCTGTTGTAGACAGTGGGGAGGATATCCCTGTTATAGACAGTGGGGAGGATTTAACTATGGTGGACTTTGGGGAGGATGTTTCTGTGGTGGATAGTATGATGCACATGTTTTATTGTGGACTCGGTGAAGGACGTCAATGTGGTGGACAGTGGGAAGGACATCCCTGTGGTGGACAGTAGAGAAGACTTTCCTGTGGTGGACAGTGTGAAGGAGTACACTGTGGTGGAAAGTGGGAAGGACATTTATGTTGTGGATTGTGGGAAGGACGTATATTTTATGGACATTGGGAAGGACCTCCGTGTGTTCTACAGTGGCAATCATGTCCGTCTGGTGGACAGTGGGGAGTACCACCATGTGGTGGACAGTGTAAAGGACGACCCTGTGGTGGACAGAGGAAAGGACATCATTGAGGTGGACATTAGGATGTTCGTTCTTGTTGCGGACAGCATGGTGTACCTTTCTTTGATGGACAGTGGGAAGGACATGACTGTTTTGGACAGTGCATTGGACATCCCTGTGGTGAACAGTGGAAATGACATCCCTGTGGTGGGCAGTAGAGAGGACTTCCCTGTGGTGAACAGTGGGAAAGAGGCCCCTGTGGTGGACATTGGAAGGACATATAGTGTGGACTGTGGGAAGGACGTCAATGTTGTGGACATTGGGAAAGACATTCTTGTGGACAGTAGGAAAGATGACCCTCTTGTGGACAGTGGAGAGTATGTTTCTGTGGTGGAAAGTGGGAAGAACATCCGTGTTATGGTCTGAGGGGAGGATATCACTGATATGGAAAAAGGGAAGGACGTCCCTGTGGTGGACAGCAGGGAGGAACTTTCTGTTTTGAATTGTGGGAAGGACATCCCTGTTGTAGGCAGTGGGGAGGACATCCCTGTGGTGGACTGTGGGGAAGATGTTACTGTGGTGCACTGGAGAACGTCCTTGTGGTGCATAGTAAGAAGGATGTCCATATGGTGGAGAGTGCAGAGGACATCTCTGTGGTGGAAAGTGGTTAGGACATCCCTGTTGTGCCCAGTGGGGAGGATGTCCCTGTTATTTACAGTGGGAAGGACTTCACTATGTTTGATAGTTGGGAGGACATCCCTGTTGTGGACAGTTGGGACGATGTCACTGTGGTGGAGATTTGAGAGGATTTCACTGTGGTGGACAGTGCAAATGATGGCCTTGTAGACAGTAAGAACAATGTTCCTGTGGTGCACAAAAGAATGTCTTTTTGGTGGACAGTGAGAAGTATGTCCTTGTACTGGGGAGTGAAGAGGACATCTCTGGGGTGTACAGTGGTAAGAACATCCCTGTTGTGCACAGGAGGATGTCCCTGAGGTGTACAGTGGGGAGGACGTCACTGTGGTGGACAGGCAGAAGGATGTTCCTGTTGTGGACAGTGGGAAGGACCTCCCTGTGGTGGATAAAGTGTAGGATGTACCTGTGGTTTACAGTGTGGTGGAAATTCATGTTGTGGACAGTGGTGAGGACATCCCTGTAGTGGACATTGGTGAGGACAACCATGTTGAGGACAGTGGTAAGGATGTCCTTGTGGTACACAGGAGGATGTCCCTGTGGTGGACAGTGGGAAGGATATTCCTGTGGTGCACAGTTGTGAGGACGTCCCTGTTGTGCATAGGAGGATGTCCCTGTGGTGCAAAGTGAGGAGGATGTTTCTTTGCTGGACAGTGGGAAAGACGTCCATGTGGTAGACTGTGGGGAGGTCCAGTCTGTAGTGAACATTGGGCAGGATGTCCCTGTGGTGAACAGTGGAAAGCATGTCCCTGTGGTGCACATTGTTCAGGATGTCCCTGTTGTGCTCAGAAAGATGTCCCTGTGGTGAACAGTAGAAAGGATGTCACTGTGCTGGACATTGGTGAAGATGACCCTGTGGTGGACAGTTTTATGGATGTCCTTTTGGTACACAGTAGGACATTCCTGTGGTCAACAGTGTTGATGACCTCTTTCTGATGGACAGTGGGGAGTAAATCCCTGTGGTGGACAGTTGGGTGGACCTCCCTGTGGAGGGCAGTGTGTAGAACGTCCCTGTAGGCTACAGTCGGGAGGACATCCCTGTGTAAACTGTGGGAATAATGTTCTTTTTGTGGACAGTGGAAGGATGTCGATTTTGTGGACAAGGGTAGTACGTTACTATGGTGTACAGAGGGGAGGACCTCCCTATTTAAAGTGGGGAGGACATCCTTGTGGTGGACAGTAGGGAGGACATCTCTGTCCTTTCTTTTTAAAACTTGTGTCTCTGAAGTAAATTTTCTTGGCTTCCATCCCAAACCCAACAGTGAGCAGTAAGTTAGGGTAAGAAAATGTAACAAACTGGTTTTTCAAAATTTATTTATTTATTTTATGTATATGAGTACACCATTGCTCTCTTCAGACATACCAGAAGAGGGTATCAGATCCCATTACAGATGGTTGTGAGCCACTGTTTGGTTGCTAGGAATTGAACTCAGGACCTCTGGAAGAGCACTTGGTTCTCTTAATTGCTGAGCCATCTCTCCAGCCCTGTAACAAACTGCTTTAAAAAGGTTACATTAAAAAGGTTACATTACAGTGTACTCATCATATATATTAAATAAATAAATAAATAATAAATAAATAATAAATAAATAAAATCTTTTTAAAAAGTTTTAAATAGATTATTGGAGAAAGAAAAAACACTTAATTAGTAACTTAATTTGTAACTGCCTTTCTAGTAAGTTATAGAATGTGCCACATAACTATGCACAGGTGACAGGGTAGGTGACATCATGATGCCCACCTTCAACATCTGTACCTGTACAAGTCTTCTGGTAGTCCTCACCTGGACTATTCTTTGCCATGATGTCTTTGGTGAGATGTGTCACAAGCGATTAGAATACTTACTGAAGTTGTAAAATGAATTTCTTATTTTTATTCCTCTTCTTTTTTAGACAGCATTGACTGTCCTGGAACTCACTATGTACACCAGACTGGTTTTGAACTCACAGCGATCCCTCTGCTTCTGCCTCCCAAGTGCTGGGATTAAAAGTGTGTACCATAGTGCTAGGATGTAAAATGAATTTCTTGTTAAACATCGGGGCAGATGCAAAGGATCTCTCTGGAAGGTCACAAAGGGTGTGGGTCTCACTGTGAGTCTTCAGGGACAAGAGTAGGTTGAGTAGGGTTTTGTCACTGCATTATATGTCCCTCTGCCTCAGCTCATACTCTTATCATTGTGTGTGAAGGCCATCCTTCCTGGATGGCACAGGAATCCTAATGAGGTGCTCACCGCCAAGCGCTTGATAAGTGGAGTTTCATCCAGGTGACAAACATCTGAGGAGCTGGGTGAGTAAATTTCTTCCCTGCCTTTTGCTTTCTTTTTTCTCCATGATAAAGTATGATGGTTAATGTTTCTATAGAGTTGTCTTTGTAACTGCTAATAAAACATCCTTCAACCCTTGTGTGAAGAACAGTCCCTACAGATAGGCCTGCTTGCCTTGCAATGTATATTGTCCTGGATTATCAGGGAAACATCTTAGAGAAATAGGGTATGATGTCACTCAACCAAATTGAAGCATTGGAAAGCAATAATGGGTTCTCTATTGAGCCCCTTTTGGGAACAACAAACTTACATATTTATAGGTGTTATAAAGTGTACTAGTCATTACAACACCCGCCAAAGCAAGTGTGGGTATGTTGAGTATCTAGGGCACTGATGGTGGATCTCTGTGACATAGCCATGTCTATCTATAGTGCTGTGTTTTTCCTGTAGGAGGGTGGGGACTTCCTGAGTATAACAGTTTGAGAGACACGATAAGGTTCTTTATACCAGTGTGGACTATAGTGTTAACAGCCTGGATCATAGAACTTTTTTGTATGGTATCTCACTGACTGTCAAAACATCAGCAGAGCATTTCCTTTCATGGACAGGTCACTCTCGAGCGTGAGTGTGTGTGTGTGTGTATGCATGTGTGTATATGTGTGTGTATGTATGTGTATGAATGTGTGTGTATATGTATAATGTGTGTGTATGTATGTGTCTATGTGTATTATGTGTGTACATGTATATGTATATGTATATGTATATGTATATGTATATGTATATGTATATGTATATGTATATGTATATGTATATGTATATGTATATGTATGTGTGTGTATGTATGTGTGTGTACATGTGTTTATGTGTGTTTTTATAAGTGTGCATGTATATATGAGTGTGTGTATGAGTGTATGTGTGTATGTGTATATGAGTGTATGTGTGCATGTGTATATGTATGTGTGTAATGTATGTCTGTACATACATATGTGTGTATGTCTATATGTGTGTGTTTGTGTATATGTGTGTATGAGTGTATGTGTGTATGTGTGTATGTGTGCATGTGTATATATATGTATGTGTGTAATGTATGTATCTATGTATGTGTATATGTCTGTATGTGTTTGTATGTGTATATGAGTATGTGTTTGAGTGTATGTGTGTATGTCGGTATGTGTGTGTATGAGTGTATGAGTGTATGTGTGTATGTGTGTGTGCCCTGAAGATGAGGGCTTGTGTTGTGGTTGATCTGAATCCAGGGCATGTGAGCCTTAACCCTCATGTAGTATCACTCCTAACCTCCAGGAAAAAGGCATGTGTGGCCTGTAAGACTTAGAGACACCACTGTAACCAGCAGAGGGCCACTAAGCTCCACCCCTTAACCCACTGTCCATTAACAGCATGGTGCTTGTTTTTTTTTTTTTTTTTGCTCCCATCCTTGCGTTCTTTCAAGGGCTTTTTCATAAAGCATCAGATTAGATCATGAGGTCAAACGGTTATACAGGAAGAACTTTTATTGGAGAGAAACCTCAGCCCGCAAAGTGCTTTGTAAGTCTCCAGAATCGACTTTGAAGCCAGAGAACCTACCACAGCTGGATCCTGGCGCTTGCTCTGAGCTGATTTAAAAATCATTCATTTTTGGTCACATGATTGGGCAGGACGCTCTTTGCTGCCCGCTGGCTTTGCTATAGATATCACCTCTGACGTGTGGGCTATTATGATTGTGTAGGCTATTTCCCAGGAATTCAACAGTGGCTTTTGTGAAAACACTGACTCTTGCCTTGACCTGAAGACATTTGATGGGTAACTCAGAGATCATCATGCAAAGCACTTGGGCCTTTAATCCCAGCACTCAGGAGGCTGAGGCAGGCAGATATCTGAGTTCAAGGCCAGCCTGGTCTACAGAATGAGCTCCAGGACAGCCAGGGATACAAGAGGACATCTTGTCTGAAAAAAAAATCAAACCAAACCAGACCAGAACAGTCGAGACCAGACCAGACCAGACCAGACCAGACCAAACCAAACCAAACCAAACCCAAAGCCCCCTGGGCTGGGTCAAGTTTGGAACCTTTGTTCCAGACTTTGTTTTCCTGCTGCTGGGTGGCTGAGAAAGCTGTCAAAAGGGAAGCATGCTCAGCTACGAAACAGAAAGGGCTTGGTGCTCTCATATGGCTGATCTGGGACTGTCTGATTCATACATAACCTTTACACAGAGTTGCTAACACAACAGCAAAGAAGTCATTGGAAGCTGAGCTTTGTGGAAAAGGAGATTTTCCCCAATTTTCAAAGCTTTCTTGAAAATCACAGAAGCCGCTTCAGGAGGGCAGACTGTGCTGGACTGTGGAGCAGCGACTCCCCCTGATTGCAGAAAGGCAGAGGGAGGTGGAAAAGGGCAACCTCTGGTACCAAATCCTCGGGCAACAGACAGCCCACGGTGGTCGAGTCCCTAGGAGGAATGGATAGCAGAGACTTTAGGGAAATCCTGAGCAGGGATTTTCAGTTTTCTACTATTGGGAATTGGGCTCCAGAGGGGGATAAAAATCAGTTTCAGAGAAGAAAGGAAGCTGTTTTTTTCCCTTTTTCTTTGCACAAATGAGCCATGGTGTAGATATTTTTATTTTTTTCTACAAGTGGGAGGCTTAGATGGGCTTATTCTGCAGAACTCAGGCACGGTCCATCCGTCTTTTCTCCTATTGCTTTCTTTGCTCAGAGAGAAGGAGAAAGAAAATCTTTGCCAAGCACGACTGTCTAGAAATGAGGCTGGTCGAATCCTCTATCTTTATTTTATTTTACCTGTTGTAACCATTGACATTTGTTGAGACAGGGTTGTGTCGAGCTGGGCTCTCAAGGGACTTGGATGATGTCATTTTTTAATGTGGAAAAAGTAAATTTTCATCTTAAAAGTCACCATGACTTTGCTTAGTTGTAACTGCAGCAAATATTTCCTTAAAGGGGATTTATTTATTAATTTAGAACTTATGTATTTATATATGCATGCAACAATAATAATTAAGAAAAGACAGTGAGGATGAGGTTTGAGACAGAGCATGGTAGGACTTGGAATGAGGAGATGAAGGGGTAAATGATGTATATTTTAATTTTTAAAATTACAAAAAAACTCCCTCAACAACTCTTTTTCAAAAACAATTATTTATTTATTTAATATATGTGAGTACACTGTAGCTGTCTTCAGACACACCAAAAGAGGGCATTGGATCCCATTACAGATGGTTGTGAGCCACCATGTGGTTGCTGGGAATTGAACTCAGGACCTCAGGAAGAGCAGTTTAATCCCTAATGCAATCTTTGTGACATTGTTAGCAAGAGTAATCCTTAATTTTCAGAATTAAGTTCCAATCTGTGGAGGGATTGTGCTGAGGGTGTCTGAAGTATCATACAACTTCAGAACAACTGAAGTATCTATAACAACTGAGTAGCATTTCTATGTCATTTCTCCTACAATCCCAATGGCCCTGGAGGACAGGGATAGCTACACTTGCTGCTTTGTTTAACAAATGCTCAGTCATTACAGAGGTTTGGTAGGAGCCATGGAAATCAGCTTGTTTCACCTAAAACCACTGCAGACAGAGAAGCGTCTCAGGTGTTGAGAAGTCACACTTTCCTAAAACCTAAATAAATGCTTCTCACTTTACAAAGGAGCCATGAGCCTTGTGAAAAAAGACCCGTTGAGTGGGAGTTTTTATGATCATGGATTTAACTCCTCAGATAGGAAGAACAGAAAACAGCAATAACACTATTAACTGATTTACTTGGTATTTACAATGGGTCAAACATTGTTCTAAGCCTTTTACACTGACGTTCTGATTTGTACAATGGCCCTGCAGTTTGGATACGACCATGTAAATGAAGTACTAGTAGGATCAATGATTTTTATACAACTAAAGGCTAGTTTACCAGCTCAAGATAGAAAAGTGGTGGGTGCAGGCTTCAGAATCATCTGGCTCAGTGCCCTTCACCACTGTGTGGAACCGCTTAACATGGAGAACTGTTTGTGAAGCTTCTCCTGCTCTCAGTGCTCAGCTGCCCCTCCACAGTTCACGGTCAGGGGTCAGGGGTCGGGGGTCAGGGGTCAGTCAGACTTAGACGTCCTTTACCATTTAGTGTGGATGAGACCTGTCAGTAGTGTGCTCAATGGGATATTAGATTTTTTTCTGTTGAAAATTCATACCAAGAAACATAAAGCATATAAAGAATGAGTGTGCATGAGGGAAAAATGAGGAGCTGAAGATCTTCCAGGTACACCAATGGTGAAAACTCACAAGGATACTTGGGGATGAATAGAGAGACATCATAAAAATGGCTCATGATAAAACAACATAGAGCATCACATATATAGAACATTCTCCTACGGTCTGGTTACACAGCTGTGTGCCTATGTGCAAGGAAGGATGCTGTTCATGGCACAGTCACCAAGATCCCAGTGAGCAATGACAGACACCAAGATCCTAGAGAGCAGTGACAGACACCAAGATCCTAGTGAACGATGACAGTCACCAAGATCCCAATGAGCAGTGAGGAGCAGAATGATTTCAGGTCATGTTTAGTCCTCTGCCTAGTCAAAGAGTTTCCTGAACACTTTATAATGAGCATTTGGGTTTTTTATGACATTTTACTGACATTTTGTACACCCCTGTCTTTCTAGTTACAGCAGAAGCAGGGACCATCAAGCTGTGGTCAGAGCTTAGTCTCAGGGTCCTCCCCAGGATGTGGAGCTGAGCCATGACCATCACAGCTCCTGCTTTCTTCCTCACCTCTTGAGGTTTAGTGCCTAGACCAGTTGGTGTGGAAAGGACTGTTCTCTAGAGAAAGGTCTTGCAGACTTGAGGATGGCATGTGTTGAGTCATTTGTGAGCAAAAGGATAAAGCATGGCTGCTTTTCAAATACAGCTGTCCTGGAGGATAGACATGAAAAAGTCAGTGTGACCCATACGATGGAGAAAATGGATTTTCAGTGCTAATTACCTTTAGCCCAAATGCCTGTGTGTGGGTAGTGGCTCACACCCAGCTGCACACACTGATATTAGCTTTCACCAACTTGACACAAACTAGAGACGCCTGGGAAGAGGGAACCTCAGCTGAGAAATTGCCTCTATTAATGGCCTGTGGGCTTATCTGTGGGGCACTTTCTTGATTGTTAACTGACAGAGGATGGCCTAGTCCCCTGTGGACAGTACCACCCCTTGGCAGGAGGTCTTAGATTGTGAAAGAAAGGTATGTGAATGTGAGCCAGGAGGTGAGCTCACTCCTCCGAGGTACTCGGTTCAGTTCCTGCCTCCGTGTTCCTGTGTGTGTTCCTCCCATGGCTTCCTTTGGTGATGGACTGTCATTTAGAAGATGAAATAAATCTCTTTCCTCTCCAAGTTGCTTTTGGTCACAATGGCTTATCATGCACTACAACAGAGAGCAAAGTAGAACATCCCACCCCCACCATTACTCTGCACATGTGCATGGGGGAGCAATAGAAGGTATGAGAGAGAGAGAGACAGATCCACGGAGACAGATACAGAGAAAAGGGAAGAGAGTTGCTGAACGTGATGATGGTTTAAGGACAGTATCTATGGGCACTTGGTAGTGGGTAGCCCAAGAGTGAGCTGTGACCCACCTTCAGACTACATGTAGAAGATAAAAGGATGAGAAGGGATTGACATAAGAGGAGGTTTGTTTTTTTATATAATTAGAAATAACTATTATTTATTTTATGATTTTTTGAGATTTATTTTTATTTATTTAATGTATATGAGTGCTTGAGCTGCATCACTGCATGTACACCTGCATGCCAGAAGAGACCTCATTACAAATGTTTGTAAGTCACTGTGGGGTTTGCTGAGAATTGAACTCAGGACCTCTGAAAGAGGAGACAGTGCTTTTAACTGCTGAGCTACCTCTCCAGCCTCCTCTTTTATTTTTTGATATCTATCTATCTCTCTATCTATCTATCTATTTATCTATCTATCTATCTATAAATCTATGTATCTATCTACCTACCTATCTACCTATTTTTGAGTCAGGGTCTCTCTATGTAGTCTTTACTATTCTAGAACTTAGTACATAGACTAGGTTGGCCTTGAACTCACAGTGTTCCTCTGCCTCTTAAATGCTTGTATTAAAGGCATGTGCCACTATCCCTGGCTTTAATATTTTAAATTATGTGTATTCAAAATCAGAATTGAAATGGTCATACCCTGCAACCCTCCCTGTCCCCGAGGATTGTCGGCCGATATTTGTCCTTGATTGCAAAGGGGACAGAGATATGTGTGTGTTCAGAAGCCTTGATAGTATGCACAGTAAATAGTGACACTGGGACCAGCTGTGGGGAGGCAGATCAACTTTAGTTGGGATCATCCAAGGCTCATCTCATACAATTTTGGAAACAGGGGTAAGAATATCCAGAATGGGCAAAGATCATTGGCTGAAGGTTTACAATACTGAAATGTCTCATTAGCATTTGGAAGGACTTCAGGAATCTCATGTGCTAGCTGAACCGTTCTTATCCATAAAAAACAAGTTGAATCTGTAATCTTAAACAAGGCTATGGTGATATACTTCAGGTAGAGGGGTGTGTGGGTTTTTGAACTCCTCAGACAAGGTCAGAGAAGTCCTGCCAGTGAAGGGATTCCTCCATATTGTGCCAAGCTCAGAAGGCTGTCTGGACAATGGTAGACTTTGAACTTAATTAGCAGGGCAACAATATCTATCTTTTCTAGTAGAAAAAGGCCCCAGACTTGTATAGGTATTTCCAAAAAGCAGATAAACAAACACTTGACCAAGAGATGAAGAAAAATTGCATCATAAGTAACCACCAGGGAAGCATGGTTTGAATCACAGTGAGGAATTGCCTCGTGCTTGTTGTTAGCATGACTATTGGAAAACAAAGGCAAGTGTTGTGAGAATATGCAGAAAAGGGAACATCTGTATGCTGTTGCTGGGAATGTAAATTAGTGCAGCATTCTGGAGAGTAGCAAAGGGGCTCCTTAAAAAACAAACAAACAAAAAAACGGAACTACCAGATGACCCAGAAATCCCACTTCTGGGCATTTATCCAAAGGAGGGATGAAGAGAGATCTGTATTCCACTGTTCATTTCAGCATTATTCACTAAAAGTCACTCTACAAAATCAAGTTAAGCATCTATCAATAGACAAGCATGGTACAAGCACACAATAGAATATTGTTCTGCCATAGGAAGGAACACCTGCTGTCTACAGTAACATAGATAAGCATTGAAGATACTGTGCTAACTGAAGTAAGAGAGCCACAGACAGACAGATACTTATGTATACTCTCTCATTTGTGGCATCCATAAAGACCTCTCAGAAACAGAGTGTAATGATGAATAATGGAGGGTACTGTGGGTAGCTGGGGTGTTGGTGTAGTCAAGGAGGAAATGCTGGTCAAGTGATACAGAGTTTCAGTTATGAGAGATGTTGAAATTTCAGAGGTAGGAGTATTGCCAGCCTAGTGTGTCTAGCATAGTGAGTTCTAAGACAGCCAAGACTACATAATGAGACCAAATATCAGAAAAGGAAAAAAAAAAGTTTTGGGTAGCAGGAATATGTTTTTGAGATCCGCTGGGTAACATGGTGTATCATATATTTCAAATTTGCTAGGAGTAAATCTGAGATGTATCACAACAAAATAAGGCAATTAAGAGATGCAATAAGTTGATGAATTTGATTTCATAATTTTTCATTGTATAAACATATCAAAACATTACAGAACATTACATTCTACCCCATAAATGTAAATGATAGTTAATTTAATAAAAAAGGCTGTTACAGATATCAGTCACTGGAGTTAGAGATGTTCAGGGGGCAGTTGGAGTTCAGGAGTAAGAAACTATAAGAACATGGGGGTTTTCAGCACAGAGATGTAACTTAAACACACAGGACCAGGAGTCCAGGGTTGAGTGCTGATTACCAGGGCTTTTCAGTGTCTGCCCTGTGGAGATAGTAGATTGGTGTCAGGGGCATGGTCAATACTCAATAGCTGTCAGTTAGGAATCATCTGATTGGGAGACAGACAGCAAGACAAAGCTTCATCTCTCTAATGAAGATCACACAGTCGTTCAGTTTTGACCTAAGTGACTTGTTAACCTCCACAAAGTGAACCTGTGTTCACAAAATGAACATCTAACCTTGTTCAGTTTCTCCCACACATTTAAAAAGAGATCGGGGTAGGAGAGCTAGAAAAGAGAGGGACAAATGAAGATTAAAGCATAAGAAGTCTTTTCTTAATTTTTCTATCTTCCTGCTATCTGCCCTTTGTGACAAAAATGCCCTCCAGCCAAAAAGCTAACTCTAGTGAAACCAGAAATTAGCTCTTCATCCTAACCCACACTGAAATGCAGATCCAATAAAATGTGCTTTCTTAAAGTTAGCTCCCTTCAGGAAATCATGGAAGACTGTTGTCATGGGGAATTGTGAAAGGAACCAGGAAGGACTTAGCCAGGAAAATACCAATGAAGGATAACATGGAGATCCTCGTTGTCATGATTTCATGAATTCACGTATTTCCACCAGACACATGCTTGTGGTCACACGTGGACACTCTATGGTTAAATTCAGAATGGTGTATTTTTCTGTGATATGAATTATGTTACATGGAGTGACAAAATTTATGCAGCCTTGTGAGATGTACCAGAGCAGTGTAGCATTTAAGCTAAGATATTTTAATGACACAATTTGTTCAGACAAATCGATTTCATAAGATTTGCTGCTATTAATTGCTGCAGCCCCTAGCATGTAGAACGTGGTGGGCAGGTGTTTTTGGGATTATATTAAGAGCAAAAGAAAACAACAGGCCTGTTCTTAATATTCAAATTATAATTAGAGACAACAGCAACATCTCAGAGCAGAATCAAAAGGCATGGTTAGCGTGCAATAAGACATCATAATTAACATATTAAATGCAGATTCAATAATCTCTATGCATTTAGCAATTACTTACCTGCTTACAATAAATAATTTGCTAGCAAATCCAGAATGCACTTAATTGGTATATTGCAGTAGACACTGTTCCTTGACTCCTGGTCTGGAAAGGAGAAGAAAGAACCCATATTTTCAAAGAGAACTATGAAAAAAAGTTCATTTTAAAAAAATGCCAAGACTCAGCTTTAATATCATTCTCCTGGGGCACAGACTTTGAAATGATATTTTCACACAAGGTAGAATCTGAAATTTGAATCCTGTCAGAGGCACAAAATACTGAAAGTCCAGATCTCACAGGGAATAACATTTAAATATTAAACCTCTATGTCCAAGGCAGAGAAGACAGGAATAAAAATGATCCCATTTCAAGTGAAATCTTTGTCCTCTGTGTTTTTTTGAACTGGGTTAGATTAGCCTTTTTTTTCAGCTTGACCTGAAAGAATACAAAATAAATATGATTTGAATCCAAGGGTTTGAAGCTGTAATGTTCACACAGTTAAAAAGATTCTCCATTTACCAAACTCCCTGTTTTGCAAGGAAGCTTAGGGTTATTACTTATAGGCTGTGGCACCAAAATGAACTGGGCCATCCATCAAACTGGGCGATTAGTGCAGTGGAAAACAAAAGCCCCAAAAGTTGATTGACTGGATTTTCCATTTTGCAGTACATTATTTTAGAGCCAACTTTCTTTGGTTATTGGTGCTTGTTTCTTCCTTGACTTTCAGATCTGTTTCATATAGGCCAGTCACTGGGTACCAGCCCCTCCTCAAGTGCTTAAACAAAAAAAAGAGCCGGAGTCCTTGTGACTCACGTATAAGAGTGTAACTCCTTTTCCATGTATAAGTTCTGAATAGAAAAGTAGGCATGATTGTATGTCATGTGTACATATGCATGATTACAGACAGAGGCCAAAGCATTACTCAGAAAACCAGAAGGATTTGCAATGGATTGTCACCTGAAGTTATTTGCTGTGGGACCTTGAAGATCTGATGATTTGTGACACGTCTGTGTGACCCGGAGACTCTTGGAGGCTTCTACAGGGGAATTATGGTGTGTACCTATAGATGGAGCAGGACTTTCACCTTGGCAGATGACTGGTCTTCTGGCAAACAGCATATGGCTTGCTGGATAGGCAGGTGACCAGCTTCATGGGTATGTGACCACTGAGTGAGCATGAGGGGTTGTTTATATACTGATTATCGTCTGGTCCCCCAAACGATCGTCTCGCACATGAATATAAGTTGGTCATGTTTCAAGTTCCTGGAGAAGTTTTACTATTGCTCCTCTTGTTGTCTTGTATCCTCTCTGTCACACACACACACACTGTGTATATGTCCTCGTGAGAAGGCTCTACTCCTAACAGTGATGGAGGAAGACCGTTTCAGGACTGGACCATAGACACATGGCCAATGTATATAACACAGTGTAACTGTTACACTCTGGCTGCTTTCTTCAGCAAAAGGGTGAAGGAAAATCCTGCTCTTGGAAAGGTCTTCAAGAAGTGTACCTAGCTTTTAATTTTTCCTAGTGGGACTGACGTGTCATCCGAGTGTCATGTGATAAAAGCCTCAAGTTCAACACCAGGCTTCAAAAGAATAAACACAACTTATACTTTCCTGGAAGAAGAGAGACACTCCATCATGGTCCTATAAACAATCCATAGGCAGTGCCTCATGATTCATTTAGATGGTTAGGATTATGGACTGAATGTTCATGTCTCCTTAAGATGGAGCTGGACTGAAAGGTGGCAATCAGGATGTGTGTGGTTAGATCTTTCTGAATGACTTTCGGGGGGTGACCATGTTTGTCTTATGTTTGTCCAGGTTTTTTCCCAGATCACCCCACCCATGCCTGATAGACTTGTATGTAAAGTGGCCATTGCAGCAAAGATGAAGGCCATGCATGAATTCAGCATCAGGGATTTCCATTCACTGTGGCCAATCTGTTTGTGGTAGCTGCTGAGTGCCCTACATGGTGATAGCAGAGATGGTACCAGCACACAAGAGGTGAGCTAGCTGCTGATTGCATTGGACTGCATTCATCTCGGAAGACACAATGCTTTGTTCTACTGGGAGAGGTGTTTGCTTTGGATTTGTTTTCCTTGACCATGGTGCTTTGGCCAACCCTGCCATCTGTTGAGCTGACATCACATAGTCAGATGAAGGTATTACCACAAAAGGCTTCTGACCAAGGGGCGTATTCAATAGCAATGTAAGTATGGACTTGCCTTGTGCTCATAGTATTTACTAGTCATAGCAATGTTCCTCAGCACTGAAGGAGCTGCCTGACAGAATGATGAAATATGCTTCCAAAGATTTAGTTTCCACACCAGCTGGGTCTCTGTACTTTGCAAAGTGTAGATAAAGAATATTAGGCTATGGTATAGGCACTAAACCACTGACTAAACCACTGTCTAATTTATGCCAGGATTTTTCAAACAGCTGGGATCCCTGGATGCAAGCAAACCATGTGGACTCTGTGTGTGTGTGTGTGTGTGTGTGTGTGTGTGTGTGTGTGTGATACTTGTTAGAACTACTATCAGGCTGATGTGTGTGAGACATGTGTTCAGTGTGAGATGCCAAGTGCTCTTATAGTTTACAAACACCATTCACCTCATGTGCATGTCATTGATACAGGGCAGCATCCAGGCCCACAGCTCCTCCAGCTCCTTCTGGATCTCTTCCCTGAATATCTCTAAATTCTGCTGCTGGCTGTGTAGTAGAGATGTCAGCTCCTTGTGTAGGCTACCTGTGTTGTCATGGATGGAGGTTGTGAGGGCTTCAGGTGGTCCCCATGAGTTTTCACTTTCCCCTTGTTCTGTCTTCTTGGCATCCAGGTTTTCTTCCCCTTGCTCTGAGGGCCCCACGGGGACACCAGGCCAACGGCTGCTTGGGAGGCTGCAGCCTTCCAGATTGTTGCTTAGCAACAATTGAGTGAGATTTTCACACAGCCAGTCTGTGTCTCTGGAAAAGCCTAAATGACACAAATTCTTTCTATTCAGGGAAGGACTTTGTCTTCTCAGTCATCCACTGGCTTATATTCCTGCCTTCCAGAACTTATAAATCCACCATCATCTTGACTCCTGAGTCTGTTTCCTTTTTTAAAATGTTCAGAATCAATCAAAATGTGGAGAACAATGCCATCTTAACTTACCTAAAGATCACTCAGGAAAGCAGGCTCTTTCATAAAGATGCAGCAGTAAAAGCAGATATTAGTCAAAGCAAAACACCGACAGCACATGACTTACATACCAGTACATCTGCTCTCTCACCTGTGGATCCCTTACTCTCTCTCACCTTCCTCTGTACTCAAAATCCCATCAAAAGCAAGATGATTCAATCCTCCCATTGTCTTCTGAGCTTCATAGTTTCATGTCAACTTGCCACAGTTAAAGTCATCTGAAAAGAAAGAGTCTCAGTTGAAAAAATGCCTTCGTTAAGATTCAGCTGTAGGGGGATTCCACGTGAGACATTCTGGAGGCTCCATGGATCCCACAACCAGCATTAGCACTCCCCTTCTGGCCCTCCCCCAGATCTGAGGCCTGGATGAGACCTCTGCCGGGTCTGCTGGGTGTGGACCCCAGATTCTGCCTGAGACATTTTGGAGGCTTCATGGATCCCACAGCCAGCATTATGCAGGAAGACCCACATACTACCCTAAGCCCATAGCTGGGTGCTGGGAGCTCTCATATTTCAGCAGATACCCCCCCTCCCCACCCCTGTGGAGTAGCACTCCCCTTCCAGACCTCTCCTGGATCTGAGGCCTGCACCAGACATCTGCCAGGTCTGCTGTTGTGTGGACCCCAGATTCTGCCTGAGATATACTGAAAGGTCCACTCAACCCAGAGCCACAGAGGAACTACTGAACTCAGAGTGTCAGACAACATATCCTGAGATATCCTAGAGGAGACCCTGCACCCAGAACAGCAGACACCTGGCTGGACTGCTACCTTGGAGGCACCAAATCCTGAGGCATCCTACAGGTACCACTGTAATCAGGGCAGCTGGAAAAGATCACAGAGATATCTGGAACCCTAGGAGATCAGACACAAGCCAGATAACTGGAAAGGCAGGCTTCAGTCAGAGACAGCAAGTACAGGCAGCACTGGAATTAACCAGATGGCAAAAGGCAAGTACAGGAACATAAGCAACAGAAACCAAAGTTACATGACATCATCAGAACCCAGTTCCCCCATCATAGCAAGCCCTGAACACCTCATCACACCAGAAAAACAGGATTCAGAATTAAAATCACTTCTCATGATGATGATAGAGGACTTTAAGAAAGACATAAATAACACTCTCAAAGAACAGATAGAAACCCTTAAAGAGGAAACACAAAAATCCCTTAAAAATTGCAAGAAAATGCGACCAAACGGGAAAAGGGATTAAACAAAACCATGCAGGATCTAAAAATGGAAGTAGAACAATAAAGAAATCACAAAGGGAGAATACCTTGGAGATAGAAAACCTAAAAACAAGATCAGGAGTCATAGACACAAGTATCACCAACAGAATACAAGAGATGGAAGAGAGAGAATCTCATTTGCAGAAGATACAATGGAAAACATTGACACAACTGTCAAAGAAAATGCAAAATACAAAAAGCTACTAACCCAAAATATACAAGAAATCCAAGACACAATGAGAAGGCCAAACCTAAGGACAATAGGTATAGACGAGGGGGAAGACACCCAACTTAAAGGACCAGGAAATATCCTCAAAAAATTATAGAGAAAAACTTCCCTAACCTGAAGAAAGAGATGACCATAAATATACAAGAAGCCTACAGAACTTCAAATAATTTAGACCAGAAAAGAAATACTTCCTGCCACATAATAGTTAAAATATCAAATGTACAGAACAAAAAAAATACTAAAAGCAGTAAGGGAAAAAGGCAAAGTAACATATAAAATCAGACCTATAAGAATTACACCAGACTTCTCACCAGAGACCATAAAAGCCAGAAGATCCTGGATCAACATCATACAGACTTTAAGAGAACACAAATGCCAGCCCAGACTACTATACCCAGCAAAACTCTCAATCATTATTGATGGAGAAACCAAAATACTCCATGACAAATCCAAATTTACACAGTATCTCAACACAAATCCAGCACTTCAAAGAACAATTGATGGAAAACTCCAACACAAGGAGGGAAAGTACAACCTAGGAAAAGCAGGAAAGTAATCTTCCAAAAGCCATAAAAGAAGGTAGCTGCACAAACATATCTCCACTGCCAATAACAAAAATAGCAGGAAACAACATTCATTTCTCTTTAATATCTCTTAATATCAATGGACTCAATTCTCCAATAAAAAGACATGGACTATCAGACTGGATACGTAAACAGGACCCAACATTTTGCTGCATTCAGGAAACTCAACTTTGTGAGAAACACAGACACTACCTCAGAGTAAAAGGTTGGAAAACAAACTTCCAAGAAAATGGTCACAAGAAACAAGCTGGAGTAGCAATTCTAATATCAAATAAAATAATTTTTCAACCAGAAGTAATAAAAAAAGATAAATAAAGACACTTCATATTCATCAAAGGAAAAATGTACCAAGAGGAACTTGCAATTCTGAACATCTATGCCCCCAAATGCAAGAGCACTCACATACATAAAAGACACTTTACTAAAGCTTAAAGAATACATTGCACCCTACACAATAATAGTGGGAGATTTCAACACCCCACTCTCAGCTATGGACAGATCATGGAAACAGAAACTAAACCGAGACACAATGAAACTAACAGAAGTTATGAACCAATTGGACTTAACTGACATCTATAGAACATTTCATCCTAAAACAAAAGAATATACCTTCTTCTCAGCACCTCTTAGTACCTTCTTGAAAATAGACCATACAGTTGGTCACAAAACAGGCCTCAACAGATACAAAAAGATTGAAATTATCCCTAGTACCTTATCAGACCACCATGGACTAAGATTTGTCTTTGACATGGACAAAACAACAGAAAGCCCACATACTCTTGGAAACTGAACTATGTTCTACTCAATGATAACTTGGTAAAGGAAGAAATAAAGAAAGAAATTAAAGACTTCTTAGATTTAAATGAAAATGAGGACACATCATATCAAAATTTGTGAGACTCACTGAAAGCAGTACTAAGGAAAAATCATAGCTCTAAGTGCTCACAAAAAGAAATTGGAAAGAGCATACATTAACAACTTGACAGCAAACCTGAAAGCGTTAGAACAAAAAGAAGCTAATATACCCAAGAGTAGTAGACAGCAGGAAATAATCAAACTATGGGCTGAAATCAACCAAGCTGAAACAAAAAGAACTATACAAAATATCAATAAAACCAGGTTCTGGTTCTTTGAGAAAATCAACAAGATAGACAAACCCTTAGCAAGACTAACCAAAGGGCACAGAGACAGTATTCAAATTAATAAAGTCACAAATGAAAAGGGAGACATAATAACAGAAACAGAGGAAATTAAAAATCATCAGATCCTACTACAAAGGCTTATACTCAACAAAATTGGAAAATCTGGATGAAATAGACAATTTTCTAGATAGATACCAGGTACCAAAGTTAAAGGAGGAGCAGATAAACCATCTAAACAGTCACATAATTCCTAAAGAAATAGACACAGTCATTAAAAATCTTCCCACCAAAAAAATGTCCGGGGCCAGATGGTTTCAGCACAGAATTCCTTCAGACCTTCAAGGAAGACCTAATACCAATCCTCTTCAAGTTATTTCATCGAATAGAAACAGAAGGAACACTACCCAATTCGTTCTATGAAGCTACCATTACACTCATACCTAAACCACAGAAAGAGCCAAGAAAGAAAGAGAACTACAGACCAATCTCACTTAAGAATATTGATGCAAAAATACTCAATAAAATTCTCGCAAACTGAATCCAACAACACATCAAAACAATTATCCATCAAGATCCAGTAGGCTTTATCCCTGGAATGCAGGGATGGGTCAATATTTGGAAATCCATCAATGTAATCCACTACATAAATAAACTTAAAGAAAAAAACCACATGGTCATCTCACTAGATGCTGAGAAAGCATTTGACAAAATTCAACATCCATTCATGTTAAAAGTCTTGGAAAGATCAGGAATTCAAGGCCTATACCTAAACATAGTAAAAGCAATATACAGCAAGCCAGTAGCCAACATCAAACTAAATGGAGAGAAAATTGAAGCAATCCCACTAAGATCAGGGACTAGACAAGGCTGCCCATTCTCACCTTACCTATTCAATATAGTACTGGAAGTCCTAGCTAGAGCAATTAGACAACAAAAAGAAGTCAAGGGAAACAGATAGGAAAGGGAGAAGTCAAAATTTCACTATTTGCAGATGATATGATAGTATAATTAAGTGACCCTAAAACTTCCACCAGAGAACTCCTAAACCTGATATACAACTTTAGCAACATGGCTGGATATAAAATCCACTCAAACAAATCAGTAGCCTTCCTCTATTCAAAGGATAAACAGGCTGAGAAAGAAATTAGGAAAATAACACCCTTCACAATAGCCACACATAAAATAAAATATCTTGGAGTGAATCTAACCAAGCAAGTGAAATATCTGTATGACAACAACTTCAAGTCTCTGAAGAAATAAATTGAACAAGATCTCAAAAGATGAAAAGATCTCCCATGCTCCTGGATTGGCAGGGATAACTTAGTCAAAATGGCCATCCTGCCAAAAGCAATCTACAGATTCAGTGCAATACCCATCAAAATTCCAAATCAATTCTTCATAGAGATAGAAAGAGCAATCTACAAATTCATTTGGTATAACAAAAACCTAGGATAGCAAGAACTATTTTCATCAATAAAAGAACTTCTGGGGGCATCACCATCGCTGACCTCAAACTGTACTACAGAGCAGTAGTGATAAAAACGGCATGGTATTAGTACAGAGACAGACAGGAAGATCAATGGAATAGAATTGAAGACCCAGAAATGAACCCGCACACCTATGGTCACTTGATCTTTGACAAGGGAACTAAAACCATCCAGTGAAAATAGGACAACATCTTCAACAAGCGGTGTTGTCTCAACTGAAGGTCAACATGTAGAAGGATTCAAATTAATCCATTCTTATCCTTTTGTGCAAAGCTGATCTCCAAGTGGATTAAGGACCTTCACATAAAGCCAGATACGCTGAAACTAATAGAAGAGAAGTTGGGGAAGACCCTCGAATACCTAGTCACAGGGGAAAAGTTCCTGAAGAGAACACCAATGGTTTATGCTCTAAGATGAAGAATCGACAAATGGGACCTCATCAAATTGCAAAGCTTCTGTAAGGCAAAGGACACTGTCAACAAGACAAAACAGCAACCAACAGATTTGGAAAAGATCATTACCAATCTTACATCCAATAGAGGTCTAATATTGAATATATACAAAGAACTCAAGAAATTAGACGCCAAACAACAAAATAACCCCATTAAAAATGGGGTACAGAGCTAAACAAAGAGTATTCAAATGAAGAAACAGGAATGACCGAGAAGCACCTTAAGAAATGTTCAACATCCTTAGTCATAAGGGAAATGCAAACCAAAACAACACTGAGATACCACCTGACACCAGTTAGAATAGCTAAGATCAAAAATTCAGGTGATAGTAGATGCTGGCGAGGATGTGAAGAAAGAGGAACACTCCTGCATTGTTGGTGGGGTTGCAAACTGTTACAACCACTCTGGAAGTCAATCTGGCGGTTCCTCAGAAAATTGGACATAGCACTACCTGAGGACCATGCTATACCACTCCTGTGCATATACCCAGAAAATGCCCCAACAAATAACAAAGACATATGCTCCACTATGTTCATAGCAGCCTTATTTATAATAGCCAAAAGCTGGAAAGAACCCAGAAGGCCTTCAACAGAGGAATAGATACAAAAAAATGTGGTACATTTACACAATGGAATATTATGCAGCTATTAAAAATAATGAATTTGAGAAATTCTTAGGTAAATGGATGGAACTAGAAAATATCATCCTGAGTGAGATAACCCAATCACAAAAGAACACACATGGTATTTACTCACTGATAAGCAGAAATTAGCCCTAATTTTGAAACAACACAGATTCAACTACCAGACAACATGAAGCTCATGAAGAAGAAAGAACAAGTGAGGATGCCTAGGTCTTTCTTAGAAGGAGTAACTAAATAACCAAGGGAGCAAATATGCAGACAAAGTGTGGGACAGAATCTGAAGGAGAGGTTATATGGAGACCATTCCACCTGGGTATTCAATCCATGTGCAGTCACCAAAAATAGACCCTGATATGGATGTCAGGAAGGGAAAGCTGACAGCAGCCTGATAAGGCTGTCTCATTAGGGGTCCCCCAGAGTCTGACATACCCAGAGGCAGATACTCACAGCTAACCATTAATCTGATCTAAGGAGAAGTTAACCATTAATCTGATCTAATGGAGAAGTTAGAGAGTAAACTGAAGGAGCCTAAAGTGTTGGTGGCCTCATGAGAAGAGCAACAATACCAACCAGCCAGAGCTCCCCAGTGTCTAAACCACCAGCCTAGGAGCACATATGGAGATCCACATGACTCCAGCTGTACATGTAGGGGAGGATATCCTTGTCGGGCATAGGTGGGAGATGAGGTCAATGGTACCTTGAAGGCTGAGCACTGAGTGGGGGGGATAATCTGAGGGTGGGGAGGGGGATTGGTGGGTAGGTGGGTAAACACTCTCATAGAAGCAGAAGGAGGGGGGATGGGATAAGGGGTTCCAGGGAGATGGGGAGAATGTAGTAAGGGGATAAAATTTGAAATGTAAACATAATATCCAATAAAAGAGGGGGAAAAAAGAAAAGCGGTTATAACGAACATCCTTAATAAAATGTCAGCCTTCTTTAAAAAAAATATCTTGATACTAAAATTTGTTTTGAGAATTGTATATTGCAGAATAATCAGCCTTGGGGTATCTACTCAACAAGCAAGCTGGGCAGACCTGCTCAAACCTCTGAGGTCCAGGAATTCCATCTGGTGGCAGTGAAGACACAACATCAGAGGCTTATCAATTTGCTCTTCTCCCCACTCCTCTTCTAATATCTCAATGCCCATCGTCAGCTTGAAGAAGCTAATGAAGAGTCAGCGCCCCTATTCCCTGGGCTTGGGGACTAAGGTGGTAAATGTTGGGATTTCTTTCTAGGGAAAATTAGTAGTTTGGTCGGAATAGAGAGGATTAGATAGGGTTTATTGCATAGCCATAACCTATTAGTAGAAATCTGTATAATTAGTATCAAGATGAAGATATAAATTCTTAAACAGCACCAATTTACTTTGATTACAAATTTTAAGGTCTTCATTGGTATGACTTCTTATTGATATAAGAGTGAGATGAATATTGTTACCCTCATAGGCATTGTACCAGTATAACACACTTAGGAATACAAGGCTTAGACCTAGTCCTTCTTTAACTTTTTTAAACTGATTTGAGATGGTCAGCCTGTGAGTTAAGGGACTACAGCAAATTCATGGGTTGGAGTTTACTGTTAGGGTGTTTTCTATGTTTTATTTAGAAATAGCTGAGTGGAGTTAACAGGCAACAGTCCAGATTAATTTACATGGATAGTTGGTTTTCAAAAGATCAGAAATCCACAGAATTGACATGTCAAACATTTTTGTATTAATGTTCATTTTGAATTGAGTCCTGTCTGCTCCTGTTAGCTTCATATATTGAATTTTAAAAAGAAATTGAGCATCTTTGGAGTTACTCCAGTTGTGGTGAGACAGCCACTAGACAAGAAGTGCATCTGTCCTTCTACAGACAAATTACTGTCCAGAAAAGGACACACTTGCAGAATAGTAGACTGATTATATCTGCCGAGACAGAGTAATCAGCCCTTAATAATTCTGCAGCACTAAGGTCTGTCAGATGATCCTGGGACAGAAGGTGGAAGAACACATGCTCCAATGTTATGTAGTAGAGGGAGTGTCCAGGTGTTCAGAGGTCTCTATAAATTGGCTAAGTTTTAGAAGCTATGCTTTGTGCTTCCCACAATTATAGTTAACTCAGTCATTCTGGATTTCTGACGGGGTTGAAAACTTATAGCCTCATAGCCAATTATGGCTATTTACCTTGAGAGAAAAGATTTGAGTGGATGGTCGTCAGCTGACAGTCATCCTAAAGCCAAGGAAAAAGCCAAATTCAGAACTAAGTGTTTTAGTTAGGATAGATGACAGAGGTTCTGATTAGTCAACAAAATGTTGGACTGGGTATGAGGACTATCTTGTACCTCACTGGTACAAATTGGCATAATTATGCTCTAATTGTATTTTGAGAGAAAAGTTTCATTTTAATAGGAAGGGTGATGTGTAGGAGGAGCTTAGGTGGGAGGAGTACTGAGAGGAAGAGAAGGAGTAAGAAGAGGAGGAGAAGAAGGAGAGGAGAAGCTAGGTGATGAAAGAGAGAAAGATGGGGGAGACAGGGAGGCAGATGTTCATGTATCTCCACCAGTCAAAGATACTTAATATATCTAGGTTGGGTAGTAGGTTACACCTCTGAGTGAGCAATACCAAACTTATCAAGCCTATGATTAACATTTTTAAAAATATATATATGTGCAACAAGAAAAAGAGGGCATGGGATAGGGATTTTCTAAGGGGGGAATGGGGAAAGGGTATGGCATCTGAAGTGTAAATAAAATATCTAAAAAAAGCACAAGAAGTTAACTGTAAAAAAAAGATTCCGCTGTAGGGCATTTTCTTAGTGATTGATGGGAAAGGGACCAGCCCATTGTGGGCAGTGCTATTCTCAGAGCTGGTGGTCCTGGCTTCTACAAGAAAGCTGGCTGAGCAAGCCATGGGGAACAAGCCAGTAAGCAGCACCCTCCATGGCCTCTGCTTCAGCTCCTGCTTCCAGGTTCCTGCTCTGTTTGAATTCCTGTTCTGACTTCTTTCAGTGATGAACAGTGATATGGAAATGTAAGCCAAATAAATGCTTTCTTCCCCAAGTTGTTTTTTGGTTATGGTGTTTCATTGCAGTAATAGAAACCCTGACTAAGACCAGTTGGTACCAGGGAGCAGGGTATTGCTGTGACAGACTTGATTTTGTTATTTTTGAGAGGATTATGAAAGGACTTTGGAATGTTGGGCTAGAAAAGCCATCGGATGTTCAAAACTTGGTTAGCTGATCTATGAAGGCTTGGAAGATAAGAATTTCAGGGCTATGCTAAAGATGGATGCCTGGTTTGTGAATTTCAGATGAAAGATTAAAGACGATTTGTTACTTTGAATTCAGATTCTGTAGTTCTGTTCATCTAGGGCTGAATAAGAATCAGCTGTGATTAACAAGATACCAGAACTACTAAAGTGAAACCTTTGATTTTTTTTTCTGGGAAACTTGATGCTGACCAACTGGAGCTACGAAATTAGAAGTGATTAGAAGAGACCAGCATCATCAAGGTGAAATCTCTGAAGTGTTTCCTGAGAGCACACAGAAGTTGTGTTTCAGAACTGGCTGAGGTTGTATTGTGGGCTGGCAGCTGAACTTGGTAGTGTAAGAGTGACCCAGTTGTACTGGTTTTGAGGGTACAAAGGGGTCATGGAGAGCAGCTGAGTCTTGGCACTGTGAGAGCCCAGGAGAGGCTATTAGTAAAGGTGCAGCCTCATTGGAAGTTGAAAGCCCAGGACTGAAGGAGTCATGCAGAGAAGATGAGGCTTTGCACCCACCAGGAAGAGAGCCTATGAGAGGCTATTGGTGAATGTGAAGCCCAGATGCAGCAGAAGATTGGAAAAGCCCATAGAACAGGATGACCCTCAACAACAGCAGTAGTGGTGGGGTGGAGCCTACTGGATCTTAGTAGTTGTGTGTGTTTCAGAGGATGGGGATCAAGTCCCTTGGAGGAACCCAGAAAATCATGAGTAAATCCTATATATTGTATGTTGAGTTATTTATATTGTTGGAGTTTGGTTTTGCTTTCTTCAGATTATGACTATGCCTTGGTGCTTCCCTATTGAAGTAAGAAAATATTTAACTTATTTTTTACTTTATTGGAGCCCACAGTTGACTGAGTTTTTTAAAGAGATTTTTAGGTTTTTAAAAGACACCTTGGATTTTTTTTCTATTTTCCCTTCTTTTATTGGATATAATATTTACATTTCAAATTATTTTATCCCCTTACCATATTTCCCCCAACACCCAGGAACCCCTTATCCCATCCCCCCTCCTCCTGCCTCTATGAAGGTGTTTACCCACCTACCCCAGCCTTCCTCCCCACCCTCAGATTCCCCCCCCTCAGTGCTCAGCCTTCAAGGTACCAATGATCTTGTCTCCCACCTATGCCCAACAGGGCCATCCTCCCCTACATATACAGCTGGAGTCATGTGTCTCTCCCTATGTGCTCCTAGGCTGGTGGTTTAGACTCTGGGGAGCTCTGGCTGGTTGGTATTGTTGCTCTCCTCACGGGGCCACCAGCCCTTACGGTTCACAGTTCCTTCAATTTACTCTCTAACTCCTCCATTGGGAACTTTGATCAGATTAATGGATAACTGTGGGTATCTGTCTCTGGGTATGTCCGATTCTGAGAGACCTCTAAGGAGACAGCCTTATCAGGCTGCTGTCAGCTTTCCCATCCTGACATCCCTATCAGTGTCTATTTTTGGTGACTGCCTATGGAATGAATACCCAGACGCAATGGTCTCCCTACAACCCCCCCTTCAGATTCTGACCCACACTTTGTCTCCATATTTGCTCCCTTGGTTATTTAGTTACTCCTTCTAAGAAAGACCTAGGCATCCTCACTTGTTCTTTCTTCTTCATGAGCTTCATGTCGTCTAGTAGTTGAATCTTTGTTGTTTCAAATTTTTTGGGCTAATCTCCGCTTATCAGTGAGTAAATACCATGTGTGTTCTTTTGTGATTGGGTTACCTCACTCAGGATGATATTTTCTAGTTCCATCCATTTACCTAAGAATTTCTCGAATTCATTATTTTTAATAGCTGCATAATATTCCATTGTGTAAATGTACCACATTTTTTGTATCTATTCCTCTGTTGAAGGCCATCTGGGTTCTTTCCAGCTTTTGGCTATTATAAATAAGGCTGCTATGAACATAGTGGAGCATATGTCTTTGTTATTTGTTGGGGCATTTTCTGGGTATATACCCAGAAATGGTATAGCTGGGTCCTCAGGAAATGCTATGTCCAATTTTCTGAGGAACCGCCAGACTGACTTCCAAAGTGGTTGTACCAGCTTGCAACCCCACCAACAATGCAGGAGTGTTCCTCTTTCTTCACATCCTCGCCAGCATCTACTATCACCTGAGTTTTTGATCTTAGCCATTCTGACTGGTGTGAGGTGGTATCTCAGTGTTGTTTTGATTTGCATTTCCCTGATGACTAAGGATGTTGAGCATTTCTTAAGGTGTTTCTCGGCCAATCGAGTTTCCTCAGTTGAGAATTCTTTGTTTAGCTCTGTACCCCATTCATTTTTAATGGGGTTATTTTGTTGTTTGGCGTCTAATTTCTTGAGTTCTTTGTAAATATTCAATATTAGCCCCCTATCAGAGGTAGGATTGGTAATGATCTTTTCCCAATCTGTTGGTTGTCATTTTGTCTTGTTGACAGTGCCCTTTGCCTTACAGAAGCTTTGCAATTTGATGAGGTCCCATTTGTCGATTCTTGATCTTAGAGCATAAGCCATTGGTGTTCTGTTCAGGAACTTTTCCCCTGTGCCTAGGTATTCGAGGGTCTTCCCCAACTTCTCTTCTAATATTTTCAGTGTACCTGGCTTTATGTGAAGGTCCTTTATCCACTTGGAGTTGAGCTTTGTTCAAGGAGATAAGAATGGATTAATTTGCATTCTTCTACATGTTGACCTCCAGTTGAGCCAGCACCACTTGTGGAAAATGCTGTCCTTTTTCCACTGGATGGATTTAGCTCCCTTGTCGAAGATGAAGTGACCATAGGTATGCGGGTTCATTTCTGGGTCTTCAATTCTGTTCCATTGATCGTCCTTTCTGTCTCTGTACCAATACCAAGCAGTTTTTATCACTACTGCTCTGTAGTACACATTGAGGTCCAGAATGGTGATTCCCCCAGAGGTTCTTTTATTGTTGAGAATAGTTCTCGCTATCCTAGGTTTTTTGTTATTTCAAATGAATTTGTAAATTGCTCTTTCTATCTCTATGAAGAATTGATTTGGAATTTTGATACGTATTGCATTGAATCTGTAGATTGCTTTTGGCAGGATAGCCATTTTTACTAAATTAATCCTGCCAATCCAGGAGCATGGGAGATCTTTCCATCTTCTGAGATCTTCTTCAATTTCTTTCTTCAGAAACTTGAAGTTCTTGTCATACAGATCTTTCACTTGCTTTGTTACATTCACTCCAAGATAATTTATTTTATTCGTGGCTCTTGTGAAGGGTGTCATTTCCCTGATTTCTTTCTCTGCCTGTTTATCCTTTGAGTAGAGGAAGGCTACTGATTTGTTTGAGTTGATTTTATATCCAGCCACAGTGCTAAAGTTGTTTATCAGGTTTAGGAGTTCTCTGCTGGAAGTTTTAGGTTCACTTAAGTATACTATCATATCATCTGCAAATAGTGAAATTTTGACTTCTTCCTTTCCTATCTGTATCCCTTTGACTTCCTTTTGCTGTCTAATTGCTCTAGCTAAGACTTCCAGTACTATATTGAATAGGTAAGGTGAGAGTGGGCAGCCTTGCCTAGTCCCTGATCTTAGTGGGATTTCTTCAATTTTCTCTCCATTTAGTTTGATGTTGGCTACTGGCTTGCTGTATATTGCTTTTACTATGTTTAGATATGGGCTTGTATTCCTGATCTTTCCAAGACTTTTACCATGAAGGGATGTTGAATTTTGTCAAATGCTTTCTCAGCATCTAGTGAGATGATCATGTGGTTTTTCTCTTTGAGTTTATTTATGTAATGGATTACATTGATGGATTTCCGAATATTGAACCATCCCTGCATTCCTGGGATAAAGCCTACTTGATCTTGATGGATAATTGTTTTGATGTGTTGTTGGATTCGGTTTGCGAGAATTTTATTGAGTATTTTTGCATCAATATTCATAAGAGAGATTGGTCTGTAGTTCTCTTTCTTTGTTGGGTCTTTCTGTGGTTTAGGTATGAGTGTAATGGTAGCTTCATAGAATGAATTGGGTAGTGATCCTTCTGTTTCTATTCGATGGAATGACTTGAAGAGGATTGGTATTAGGTCTTCCTTGAAGATCTGAAAGAATTCTGCACTGAAACCATCTGGCCCCGGACATTTTTTGGTGGGAAGATTTTTAATGACTGTGTCTATTTCTTTAGGCGTTATGGGACTGTTCAGGTGGTTTATCTGCTCCTCTTTTAACTTTGGTACCTGGTATCTATCTAGAAAATTGTCCATTTCTTCCAGATTTTCCAATTTTGTTGAGTATAGTCCTTTGTAGTAGGATCTGATAATTTTTTTAATTTCCTCTGTTTCTGTTGTTATGTCTCCCTTTTCAGTTCTGATTTTATTAATTTGAATGCTGTCTCTGTGCCCTTTGGTTAGTCTGGCTAAGGGTTTGTCTATCTTGTTGATTTTCTCAAAGAACCAGCTCCTGGTTTTGTTGATATTTTGTATAGTTCTTTTTGTTTCGACTTCGTTGATTTCAGCCCTGAGTTTGATTATTTCCTGCCGTCTACTCGTCTTTGGTATATTAGCTTCTTTTTGTTCTAATGCTTTCAGGTTTACTGTCAAGTTGTTGATGTATGCTCTTTCCAATTTCTTTTTGTGAGCACTTAGAGCTATGATGTTTCCTCTTAGTACTGCTTTCAATGAGTCCCACATGTTTTGATATGATGTGTCCTCATTTTCATTTAAATCTAAAAAGTCTTTAATTTCTTTCTTAATTTCTTCCTTGACCAAGTTATCATTGAGTAGAGCATTGTTCAGTTGCCAAGTGTATGTCGGTTTTTTGATGTTTTTGTCCATGTCAAAGACAAGTCTTAATCCATGGTGGTCTGATAAGGTACTGGGGATTATTTCAATCTTTTTGTATCTGTTGAGGCCTGTTTTGTGACCAATTATATGGTCTATATTCGAGAAGGTACCATGAGGTGCTGAGAAGAAGGTATATTCTTTTGTTTTAGGATGAAATGTTCTATAGATGTCAGTTAAGTCCAATTGGTTCATAACTTCTGTTAGTTTCATTGTGTCTTGATTTAGTTTCTGTTTCCATGATCTGTCCATAGCTGAGAGTGGGGTGTTGAAATCTCCCACTATTATTGTGTATGGTGCAATGTATGCTTTAAGTTTTAGTAAAGTGTCTTTTATGTATGTGGGTGCCCTTACATTTGGGGCATAGATGTTGAGAATTGCAAGTTCCTCTTGGTACATTTTTTCTTTCATGAATATGAAGTGTACTTCTTTATCTTTTTTTATTACTTCTGGTTGAAAACTGATTTTATTTGATATTAGAATCACTACTCCAGCTTGTTTCTTGGGACCATTTGCTTGGAAGATTGTTTTCCAACCTTTTACTCTGAGGTAGTGTCTGTCCTTTCCACAGAGGTGCGTTTCGTGAATGCAGCAAAATGTTGGGTCCTGTTTACGTATCCAGTCTGATAGTCTATGTCTTTTTACTGGAGAATTGAGTCCATTGATATTAAGAGATATTAAGGAAAAATGAGTGTTGTTTCCTGTTATTTTTGTTATTGGCAGTGGAGATATGTTTGTGCAGCTACCTTCTTTTACTGTTTTTGGAAGATTACTTTCCTGCTTTTTCTAGGTTGTAGTTTCCCTCCTTGTGATGGAGTTTTCCACCAAATATCCTTTGAAGTGCTGGGTTTGTGTTGAGATACTGTGTAAATTTGGATTTGTCATGGAATATTTTGGTTTCTCCATCAATAATGATTGACAGTTTTGCTGGGTATAGTAGTCTGGGCTGACATTTATGTTCTTTTAGGGTCTGTATGATATCGGTCCAGGATCTTCTGGCTTTTATGGTCTCTGGTGAGAAGTCTGGTGTAATTCATATAGGTCTGCCTTTATATGTTACTTTGCCTTTTTCCCTTACTGCTTTTAGTATTTTTTCTTTGTTTTGTACATTTGATGTTTTGACTATTATGTGGCGGGAAGTATTTCTTTTCTGGTCTAAACTATTTGGAGTTCTGTAGGCTTCTTGTATATTTATGGACATCTCTTTCTTTAGGTTAGGGAAGTTTTCCTCTATAATTTTGTTGAGGATATTTACTGGTCCTTTAAGTTGGGAGTCTTCCCCCTCATCTATACCTATTATCCTTAGGTTTGGCCTTCTCATTGTGTCTTGGATTTCTTGTATATTTTGGGTTAGTAACTTTTTGTAGTTTGCATTTTCTTTGACAGTTGTGTCAATGTTTTCCATGGTATCTTCTGCACATGAGATTCTCTCTCTTCCATCTCTTGTATTCTGTTGGTAATACTTGTGTCTATGACTCCTGATCGTTTTTTTAAGTTTTCTATCTCCAGGGTGTTCTCCCTTTGTGATTTCTTTATTGTTTCTACTTCCATTTTTAGATCCTGCATGGTTTTGTTTAATTCCTTCTCCCGTTTGGTTGCATTTTCTTGCAATTCCTTAAGGGATTTTTGTGTTTCCTCTCTAAGGGTTTCTATCTGTTCTTTGAGACTTTCCATAGGTGCTCTCCAATAGCCCTCCCTTACTCCCCCTGTGTTGTGGTCCCCCCATGAGTTGTGGTTTTGGGCTTTAATTTCTGTATCCAAAGCCCTGGGGTTGGACCCCACTGCTTCTGCATGGGTCCTGGGTCTTGACCTCAGTATACTGATTAAAATATGCCTCTTGCTGATTACATGAAGTTTGGTGTCTTGCAGTTAATGGGTGGCTGAGAATTCCTGAGGCTTGGGTGAGGTCCTACATTTGTGAGGGCCTTACACTGGGACCTAAGCTCTAGTCCTCTGTGAGTCCACTGAGCCATCTCTTCAGCCTCTTAATGTTCTGCTTAACAATTACCTCACCAACTAAGTGTAAATGCTACGATCCCACCAACTAGGATGGTGTCTGCTGCACCACAGGTGTTTAATGTAAACTAGCTGTGCAAAAGGAGGAAGAGAAGAACAGATAGGGTGCGTAACTTGGAGCATTAGATGTGTCCTGTGAACAGATTCTCTCTAGTAAACATGGAGCAGGTTTTTCTTAATTCCATGGTGGATGTTCATTTCTCTCTTCCCTGTTAAAGGGGATTCTGCACAATTCGGTTTGGCTTCTTTTCCTAAAGACTGCGGTGAGGGGAATCCCTGATCCCTAGAGGAAGTAGATGAGGTGAGGGGGTGAGTGTTGGAGGTGCAAGGGCAGATTAAGACAGTGGCAGTGGTGTGTGTGTGTGTATGTGTGTATGTGCCCGTGTGGTAAAATGGTTGCTGCCTAGTAATAGGCTGGCAAGTGTTGGCTGGCTCAGGTCATTTCAGATGTTTTCTGAGGATGGATTTCCAAAAGTGAATCACCTGGCCAAATGCTCTAGACATTTTTAAAGCCCAAAGTGCTTTTAAGAGAAGTCACACCATTTAGCCTTTATTTACAAAGTCTAAAAGTCTAGAAGCATAAAGTGGTCATATGTTATTCCATTTACAGCTAGAAAACAGCAGTTTGGAGAGGGGAAGGAGCTGTACAAATGGGAAACCACCCTCTGTCCAACTACAAGCCACCCTCCTCCCCTTACACAAACAACATGGAAACTCTGGTGGTCACATAAAACTGTAGGTCTTTGCTGTGAGGGAGGAGCCTCAGGAGTAGGGACAGGGACTGAGACAGTGGGAGGTGGACCTACCCACACCTTCCAGGGTGTGACCAGAACTGTAATTTCTCAAGACCACTCCAGCCATATTTCTTTGCCTTGCTTTGATCTGCATTCCATGTTCTCAAGGTTAACCTTGTGAAGTTTCATGATCAGCAGCAGGGCTGTGATGGATATTCATGCAAACCGATATGGAAGTTAATTAATACCCATGACCACACACAGGGTAAGCAGAAATGAAGCCAGTGACAATTACCAATCTTGACAGAAGGGACAAAAACTACAAGGAACCATTAGTGGACCTCATCAGTGTGTGGCTGCATAATATGGACCACGCATGCATCTAATCATGCAACGACACCTTAGGAGCACACCCCTTTTCAGCATTGTTTGGAAATCTTTAGGACCTTGTGTCAGAAATAGCTCCTCTAGGATTCTGAGAATTCTGATCTCTACTTTTTCCCGTGTCTTCCTAGTTCTGAGCTATACATATCCGATTACTCTCATGTGGGGAGTTAATTGGGGTTTGGGGGGAAGGAAAGACAAACCAAGTTCCTGGGTTCTAGAAATACCGTTTACTTTTTCTGTGCTTTTTAAAAAGAAAAACCATGATAAGGGACATACTCATAGCAAACATTCTAGAGTTGTCTCTGTGAATGGTGCAGCTAACTCACAACAAAGTGCTGAGACCTCCTTTTATTGACTTCTTAACATATGCCCACCAGAAAATCCCAGGCATCTGTTTTTGAGTGGTTCTGGAGGTTCAATGTGGGT